>NC_134645.1:71751266-71958900 GCF_030463565.1 Pelecanus crispus
GGGAAAGGGAAAGGGAAAGGGAAAGGGAAAGGAACCTACTTGTTGTTGCATTCTTCTGTGGGGTGTTAGTAAGTCAGGGTCTGCATTCTGTAACTTGGTGGCACTGAGCAAGGATGGGCCGGAGAATTGCGCATGCACCAGCCTCAAGTTGTGCTTCAGCCATGTAAAACTACCTCTATCCTTGCTGATCTTGAGGGAAGTGACTGTTTGCTTTGCAGACCCTGAAGTAAATAAACTGTCTGAAAGGGCAATGGCTGCTGCAAGAGGTAGAGGAGCTCCAAACTGTTTGGGGGTGTCAGCGTAGGGCACAGTGCCATTTGCTGTTGATTGCATTGCACCCTGCACTTGGGCAGTCTCTTGGCTGTTAGATCTGGAGCCTGCAGTATTCCCCTGTTGTTGTGGCTCCCAGGCACAGGTTGATTGCAGGCATATGGCCTATAAAAAAAAAAAAAAAACAAACCAAAAAAAACCCCCAAAAAACTAGACCTGTGAGGCTGAAAGAAAGATCTTGGTGGGCTTCACCTCCACAGCCTCTGAAGTTGCCTTGGTTCTGATGTGCAAGATGTGTGTGAAGGAGGTGCAGAGGAGGAACAAGAGGATGGGCAACAGTGGGAGCCTGTGGCTCCTGGGAGGGACCCGTGTGCCAGCAGCAGCTGGCTGGCAGATCACCCCACCAGGCTATCCAACTGTGCCCAACAAGTGGGGCCCCCGGGCAGGCAGGAGGAGGGGATGGTGGCTACATTGCTGCCTTACAGCTGGCAGAAGTGCTGGTGCATGGGAGGGGGCCTGAGACAGGAGGCATTTGTGTGGCTTGCTATCTCCCACTGTGACACAGCAGGTCTGTACTTACACAAAAGGGCTTGAAGGATTGTTGTCTTGCTTTGGAAAAATTTCCACTGATTTGAAAACGAGAGCTTTGCCTGAATAAAGAACTGTGAATTTATCCAGATATAGAAGTTTTCTGTATTATTTGCTATTGTAAGGGCCTGTCCTAATTTTGGGACGTGTGTGTGTTTGAGTGTGTATGTGTATGAATGCATGTGCAAGAGGGAGAGAAATCTCACTGCCTAAAACTGTTCTGCCAAGATAAACTTTGGAGCATTTTATAAATTAACTCTGCTCTATGTGTTTATTTTTCTTTTGGAGATTCTAAAAGGAGACTGTTCAACTCATCTTATTAGGGGCAGCATATTTTTTTAGAGGAAAATAAGTTCCTACTCTGCACTGGAAAGTATTTGCTATTTTCAGCTAAAAGTATTCTTTCCTTCTGACCTGGCATATTAGATAAGATTTATATTTCTGACCTGACATTAGGTAGTTAAGATTTATTCTTCTATATTAACTTTACTGAGCTTGCAAGCTATTCATTTACAGCATAGGGAATATATTTATGGCAGAAGCAAAGAAAGTTCACTACAAAGTAGTAAAATATGTTATTAGGAGTGTCCCGTAGACTGATGAAAATTGTGAGTGCCCTTGCAGCTGGCTCCCTTCTGTCTCTTTTTTCCTTCTTTGTTATTTCAACTTTAAAACTTGAATTTGAAGTCAGTTTCAATGGTGAATAACTTAAAAGAGTCCAGATGATTCTAATATAGCCGCATATACATACGTACATATATGCTGTGATTGAGAGGTGCAGGGAAGGGGATAACAAGTGACTTGAATTCTCTCCACGTTCTGCTGGCAATGACCCAGGCATAAGTAACGTTGGACCTCTCTCTCCTGCCAGTATAAATCAGGAGGGACTCCACTGAGGTATAAAGCTGGTGTGTGAGTGAGAGCTGAATCAGATCTAGAGCTTTCCTATATCCAGAGGTGTGGGCCCAGGCAATCCGTTAATGTCCAATTGACTTAAAGAGGGGAACCGCAGACTATGATGGAAACCTGGAAGTGCTTCAAGCCTCTATAGACAGAAAGTTGGAAAGTTAAAGGCCTCCTATTGAAATCAGTGACAAAACCTCCCATTAACTTCAACAGGAACAGAATCAGGCCCTAGAAATGGCTGGAAGCCAAAGAACTGGATAGCTCAAGAAATAGGTAATAGGAGCTGATGACTTTCACCAATAAATCACCAATGCAAACCTGGCCGTGCTCGGTTTAGACTCAAAATTGCTTTCATCTGATGTTTGTTTGAAACTGTACGCATTGTAAAACCTTCAAGAAGAACTGGCAGTCATGATAGCTGTCTCAGCAAGAGGCTGATGAGGTGGACGGGGTGTGGTGTCTCCTCCATCCCCACGTCATCGGAAGGAGTCCATCTTAAAAAGAAGCAAGAAGCACTGGCCTGCCTATAGAGAGAGAAGTGCTTGGGCTCTGCTGTTAACCAGAAGTTTTCTATTTCAGAAACTGTCAGACTACTCTGTAAATCCACTTAGACTGCATATATTGGGGGAGGGGGTTATGGCTCCACAGCAAGCCAAGAGGAGGAGTAGATATTTCCATTTGTAGACAGTATTCAACTGCTGTCACAAGAGAGACTAGAGATGTGCAGAGCTTTGAGGAATTAAATGTGTCGGAGAAAGGGCTTGGCATAGGGAAGTTAGGGCCATCAGGCATTGCGAAGGCTGGGAATTGCTTATAGAGTGGCAGCAAGCAGTGCTGTGCACTGCAGTTCAGCTGATGAACTCTGCTGCCCATCCCTTCTGTGACACCACATCGCTCTGCAGCGGAGGAGGATGATTTTGTAAATTTGTACTAAACCCGAGGCCAGTTGCCCTGCCATCCATCGTGGCACTCCCTGACAAAACTGGGGGGAAATGCAAAGCATTATGGAGGCCCCTTTCCTCCCCCTGACCCAATATTTTTGCAAAGAGTGAACTTTTTCCACTGGTTCCTGAAGGGTCCTGCACTGCTGCTTGGAGAGCAGTAGACAAACTGGGTGAATATTTTGGCATCTGTGCTTGGTCAAACAGCCATAACCATGTTTGATATCAACTGACATATTCGGAATAGTTCATGACTTTCCAAACTCCACCCTTCATATTCTTGTATTTGATAGACCTCAGGGCTATGTACTCTATTACAGTATGCAAACTTTTCCCACTCCTTCCTTACTTCTACCAGGCCATGTCTGACAAAGGCTCCAAGGATTCACATCTTTCTGTATACGCAAAGATTCATAGCTTGTTTTTACAATCTGTCTTTGTAAATCAAAGAAGCTGTTCACTGTTTCTTTTCTCTCACCAAGAAACCCACTGCTATCATCAAGTCATCACAACACAGCTCAAGGGCATCCGTTCTCTTTTCACCGTTTCTCCTCAAAACCCTGGCCTTAGAACTGTAAGTTGCAATAACTTGTGGCTTGGCATCAAAAGGGGAAAAGTATGCCGAGCAGGAAACTTGCTTATAGGTATGAGTAGAGGAGTGAGGGAGAGGGAACACTAAGGCAGTCTTCCTTTGGGGTGGTGCTAAGGAAGAACAGGAATTGATAGGATGATGAGAAAAAAATTATTTAAAAAAATCATTTTACGAAGGGCGCATTATCATATACCCTACATAACATTGTCACATGTGAATTCTGTTGTGTCTGCTCTGGTTCATTACATTCACCTGCTAGTTCTTCTTTCCAGTGGGCTTGGGTTGGATCCAGGCACATTATGGATAGTGAGGAGGACATGGACCACTCCTGTATTAAATCAGAGGCAGGCTAATGGAGCTGATCTAGAGTTCCTCTACCACTTGCCACTTCAGAAAATGCAGCATTTTGGGTCTATCCCTATGCTTACTTATTTAGCTAGTCTGGTTTGATGTATGTTCTCATTCTGTGAATTACTTCAGTCACTACTTTGAGAAATAGTGCCTGAGTTCAATACCTGTAGGAAGAGAGGGAAGGTGGAAGCTTGACAACCGTAACTGAGCAGATGGCAAAGTTCGAGAAAGCTCATGAGTACATAGTGCTGGCCAGGATGAATAAGTACAGTGTGGGGAAAGCAGTAAAGGTATCCCTCCCAGACTTTTAAGTGGCAAATTGCAGCTGTTCTCTTACAAAAGATGGTGGAATACCCTCATGGACTTTACCAGCACCTTGGGAAGAGACGTACAGATTTGCTCCTCCTTTCCTTGGTGAGTGAGAACAAAAATCCCCCACCAACTATCATGTTTTTTTAATAGCCTGTATAAACATTTAAGCTGGATTCTGTGCACATGCAAATTTTATGCTGGCAAAGCTCTGTGAGTTATTTGCTTCCTGCCACGAGCTGTAACTAGGAGCAGAATCAATCCCTTAACCTTTATGAGTGTTTATTCTGCCTAAAGCAACTCCTGTTAAAAACAATGCAGAGGTTCTAATTGAAAACCTCGTGTTAGTCTGGCATGTGCCTTATGATCACGACATTTCTGTTCTCTGATAAAAGGCAGGAATATTAACTCTTCTTGCTGTTCCCTCAGCAGACGCACAGATGCAGGTACACACATACACGCATATGCAAGGACATCCCCCTGGGGAACATCAGCATAAAGGTTTCACCTGTACATAATCAAAAAAGGGAAGGGTCCATATAACTTTCTAGTGTAGTTTTAGGCATGCCAGGCTCAACAAAAAGAGAAGAGGGTCCCCTACTAAGCTTCCTGTGTATTTTTTTTTTTTTTAGTTTAGTGTTTGGTTTAACCTATATAAAATTAATGATTTCATTTTCCATGGCCAAACAGACCATAAGAAGTGGGAGAAGAGATGGAGTTTTCAGACAAACCAAAGGGCTTTGTGTGGCTTGAAAGAAAACAACTTCTGTCTAGGATTATTAGTATCCTTTTTACCTATTCTTTAGGACAATTTCAAAGGGAAAATACTTTAAGAACAAGTCAAGACCTTTAATTCTTGCTTGTGTCTGTGTCAATTTGTATGTATGTATGTGAATGTGTATATACAGATACAGATATGAATGTGTAGAGGAGAAGGGAAAGATGAATAGATGTATGAGCATTTATATTATTTTTATTTATCATTTATATTTTAATTTGATAATGATATTTTTATATTTTATAAAATGATATTAAAATTTCCATTAAAATTATGAATTTTGTCAATATTTTGTGAACGGTGTTAAACACCACCCTGCACTTTTGGTAGGTTTACGGTTTTCTGACACCTTTGTCAAGTGTTATATACACTGATGGTCAAAAAGGTCTTTTTAGCAGATCATGGGCATAGGCTGAGTAAAGGAGATTTTCCAGCTCTAGGACTACAGCTGTAGGCTCGGGGGTTCCTGGGCATGAAGTACATAAGCCAGAAAAGGCTTATGTAGGAGTCAGGGAGTATGAGATGGAAGATTCTTCTTCTGAATAAGTTCTCTTATATGCAGTACCACAATTTCTGTGGCTGATCTCTTTTGGACAAGATGTGTCCAAGGTGTCTGCAGAATTCCAGATGAAAAACACAGGCCCTTTTTGGTGCACACAGCAGTAACCACAGTCAGTCAAGGAACCAGGGTGGAAGGCTCAACCAGCAAGTTCCATAGATGAATAACTTATTTTTCAAAAAATTATGCAAGGCTTCAGAAAGGATTATGGATTGACTTTCATAATGCTTGGTGGTCTTTTAGTGGTAGCTACGGTTAGAATACTCCTTTTTTACATAATCAGTGAAGCATGGAAATGCAAGAAAAGATTACTCTTTTGATTAATCTATTTTATCTGGACTCAGGTGTGATTTATACTGAGGAAGAAATTAACTTCTCCACTCACTGGGTAGCTGGGAAATTATGTGATTTCAGAAAGAGGTGAATAGCAGCCTGTCCCCATCTTGAAAGAGCACAGTTTACAGTTTCCTTTGTGGCCAGCCAGATCCTGGCAAATAGGAATAAGATGCCCCCACTTCAGTCACTCCCCACTCAGTGCTTCTAACCTCCATAAAGCTTGGGAAGTCTTGTGTTCATCAGAGTATCCAGCCACAGCACATAGAAAAATTGTAAAAGAAAGCCTATTTGAAATTTCCTTCACAATTTTCACGTCCATGGAGTGATCGAGCCCACTTTGACCTCTAAGAGACCACACAACCATCATATATGTCACTTCTTGTTACATGGTTTCCTGAAATATACTGAACTCAGAGTTAGTAATGTAACAGCTTACTTGTTCTAAGACATACATTTGGAAGAAGCTGGGGGTTTAAAGCATGATTAGTATCTCAGTGAATTACTCAGATGAAGGAACATGGTACCCAGTCATGGAAGAGAATAAGCATTCTCAAATCATGCTAATGTTATAGGCTGTTAGCAGAAATAAATTATGCCAGCAGAGAAAGGGAAATATTTTTGTCCACAATCTGTCCAGGGGAACTTGTCTTTATATTTACTTGTTCCTCAAAATAACTTTGGTCTTTTCTTAGGAAATAACATATAACCTAAGCAGCCATGGGGATGTCCTCTTGCTGACATTCATTCACAACTGAATCCTACTGACAAATTCTTACACGAGTGAAGTTTCCCCTCAATGGGTAGCTTAAATAGCACATTTAAGTTGTTTCATTCCTAAAGCCAGAGTCTTGGGCTTAAAAATGCTTAACATAGCACAGGTTATAAATTCTACACCCTCATACAGCATTCTACTTTCACTTTTAATACACCCTCAGCCCTAAAACTCGTTAATTGCTCAACTCTTCATGAAATGTAAACACAAAAGATGAATGTGTGCCTTCATTTTGAACTGCAAAACAGAAGCTGTTTTTTTGCAAAATACCAAATCGTGTAATTTATTTACCTTTCCTGCCTTCAAGATCTTGTCTAATAGATTTTATGACATCTGTCACCATTATGCCCAGCACAAGGATGTCTCATCTTAGTTCACTATTTTCAGTTCTGTGTTATACTGAAACTTTCTGGAATCTTCATCCATCTGCATGTATTTGCGAAATACATGCACTTAACATCTTCTGACTCCCATTTTAAATAAATATCCTTTGGTCCCACTTGGTTCTATTTTGGAGGGGTAATTCTTCACTTGGAAGTGTAACATAGAGTAAAATAAAAACAGCAACTCCTTATTCAGTGGCATAGAAAAAAGCTAAATCAATTATGAACATTCTAGGAAAAGGAAACAAGGTTATGAAACACTTGCCGACACTGGTGTTTGTAATCTTCATGAATAAGCAATGCAATAACGCAAGGCAAGTGTGCGTGGGAGGCGCGCTCTGAAGAAACTGGCTGTTTTCCTCTCTCTGACCAATTGAGCTGTTATGAATAAAAAATGTTGTTGCTAAAGAAACCTGTAATAAATCCTGTTGGGAGTATTACATGTGCTGATAACATACATAAACTTTGTAAACATATTAAAGTGTCAGGTTTTAGTAGCTCTGGTTCATGTGGATGTTTGTAAATGTTAGTCAAGAAATGCAATGGAAATCTTGTTGCACCAGCTGGTTGCTCCTACTTTTCTGGTTCACACGAGAGCCTTCTCCTCTTCCTTCCCCTTGAAACAGAACCTCACTTTGTAGAGAAGATGAGGAAAAAGGGCTCAAGCCCTACCTCTGCTGTAACTTCCCACCAAAACACTGTCGCCAGAGAAGCTGCACAGCTGGTGAGTTATTTGGAGAGAAGTGGGGTGGATGAGCTGGTGCTTGATAAAGGATTTATGCTATTCTGAACATCCATGCTTTGTGTAGTGATGCCCTCCATTGACACCTCCATCAAAGTACAGTTGGCAGCCCTGAGCAAGGCATTTGAGTTGCCTTTGAGTAGGTGGGAAGAGTTGGGTACCTCCAAAAGGGATTGACAAAAACCAGCATGCTGAACAAGGGGTTTTCAGCCTAGTCATGGGGAAATACTGGGGTCAGAAACTGTCTCAAATCCTGGCTGTCCAGGGGGTTTAGGTGCCCTGGCACTACTACTCGGCCCTGCAAGCCGATATATTCATTAACAACAGAAAGGAGACCTCACTCTTTTCTTTTGAAACACACGAAGAAGGGAGCAGCAGCCTTGCTGCCCTTAATGTATCCAAAATCTTAGCAGCAAAAAAATTTGGCCAGGAGTAGAAAATCTAAGTTAAATTAACTCTTCTATCTAGCATGACTCTAGCCTATGTTGATCTGCTCTAATAAACTGACTTTTTGTCACCTGGATTTGTGTGTAATTTGCTTGCACCCATTTTAGTTAGCATAGAAGAGGAAAGAGCTCGGGAGGCCCGGGTACGGGAGCAAGGGTGCGTGTGACTGTATTCCAGTGTCAGTAAGAAATCACCTGCAGAGTCCTGTGCTCACTGTAGAAGAACTTTGTACTGTTATTTTTATTTGTTATTATTTATTTATTTCCTTTTTTTACCTAGGGTTTCTTTAACACAAAATCTCAAAGTCTCTGCAGAAGACCTGAGCTCAGAAGTCTCCCATGCCAGGTGGACGCTCAATGTCAGTAAGCTGAAGTCTCATGTTCGAAACAACAAAACATCTGAGAAATGCCCATGAATCAAGGGTGAGGTGACAATTAAGCAGGGCTTTGAAGGCGAGGGACTCAGGTGTTTAAATCCTGCCCCAGACACACCTTAGGCACCTAAGTCCTGTTCTTGGATCTGAGCCTTGCTGTGTCTGCCCTTGCTCTTTACAGGAAGCCACAGGAATCACACATCGTTGCTATCCCAACACCTATCAATGAGCCCCTGTTTTATTTTACAGTGCCCCAAAATCTGCTTTACCCTGCAGGAAATATCAAACGTCTGAAATCCCATCTAGGACCTTTCAAGTTTAAACATGAAACATGTCAGGACATAAAAGTGACACACAATAAGAGGCTTGAAAGGATAATGTTTATAGCAGCGCGCTACCGGAACTCGGTGTAGACCTGTGGTTCGGGGGTTTGCTTTCATTTAAAAGTATCACTATATACATTTCTTTATGTTCTTCCCCGCTAATTACTCTGTCATGTGGAGCTGAAGTATCGGCGCAATGCCGGGGTGCTGCTCAGAGCAGGCGGGATCTCAGTGCCGTCACAGTTCATGTCGCTCCCGGTTCAGCTCTGGTCCCCATAGCTGAGTTCTTCCCTAGCAGCACTGGAGGGATATAAGTTTTGTGGCTTCTTTGCTTCAGTGGGTGCTATTTTTGATCACACAAGTAAATAACACTAACATTTTAAAACGCATGGTCTATAGCTCATAATCTAGAAATCGAAACACACAAAAATGTCTATTAGTCAGCTATCATATAACCATAGTACAATCGTTCCTTCTTTTTAAGCAGCATTGCTCATCGCACCGCTCACTGCTAACAACAAAAAATAGGGTTAAAGTAATCATTAATAAAATCTGTTGGATTTTATTATGACAAAGCATTTAATAAGTAATCGTTCTGCCATTGCCAGAAGCTCAGTTATTCAATTATTTATAAAAAAGTTGTAGCTCTTCTCCTTTTTTTTGGAGAACCATAATATGTTTTGCATGAATATTCTCTGAATATTTTTATCTGTGGCATTGTTTGTGGTAATAGCAGACCGACAGACTTTTGTATAAAAACGTACATGGTTTCAGCTGCCTTTTGTCATCTGATAAGATTGCTTTGTTCTCCATTATTTTGGTAAAAAATTGGCAAAGTGATTTTGAGTAGTTCAGACTCCAAAATTAGAAATGAGACAAAAATATTTTTTTTTATTAGCTTTTATACCTCCTCCACCAGGCTTTCGCAACTTTTCATTTAATTTCAAGAGAAAAAGGGACAATTTACTGTGGGGGAAAAAACTTCTTAAGAGCCTCCGTAGTTTTAACAGATGAGTTTTCCTAGTAGTCACTGTCTATAAATGACTGAATATGAAATGGTAGACAGCTTATTAATATTAGCAATAAACAGCTGTAGTCAAGCCAGCACACTAGCTTTATTAACCAGAAAGCAAAACGAGCATGCTAAGCAAGAGGTAATGAGTAAGTCTGATTTTTAAGTCCTAGCTCAGATTTTATTAGGCATATCTTCCATTATCTTCAGTGAAAAATTAACAGCAAGAAGCAGCAGCAGACCGGGCATTTGCAAAGGCTTGATACACCAATAACAAAGCTTAAAAGAAGAAATTAATCTCAGTTAACTTTATTGACTTCAGTTGGCTCAATAGGTGAAAGTAGTAAAATAGCTGTTCTTTTCCTATGCTTAAGAAAGAGATTGCCTCCCAAGCAGGCTATATATCACAGTTTCGAAAGGTACAGACCATTGTTTTTTCCTATTTAGGTATCGTACATATTTGGATCATGCAATTTTTCAAGTACTCTAGCACAGGAATTCTTCCAAACTCCAAATGTTTCCTGAGGTCCTGCAGAAGAAAAGCTCTCTCCAGCTACAGTGAAGTCCATGGGACTTTGTCCACTGAAAGCAAAGGAAGCAGGTTCAAGCTCTAAAACCATCTCATTAATAATAGCAATATTTTGTTCTGCCTGCAAAGAGAAATGGGACTTTTTATATATTTGCTGGTATACCATCCTATATCAATGGCTTTGAGAAGTTGTGGGAATATATGTATTTACAGTTTAACATTAATTTTAAATAGCATAAGAAATGTTTTCAGCAGCTGAAAGAAACAAAATTTGAAATTATCACCCTTTCAGATGTCAGATATGAAACGGGAACTGGTCTGTAACATCCTTCAGTCTCTTGGGATAACAACATGTATCATTCCACATGCAGCTGGTATACTTCAAGCACAGATCTATGCGCATAGAGTTATAAAAAACCAACGCAAGCAGGCTATCCCTATAATACTTCTAACACTTTCAGCAATGGGTAGAGATTTTCTAATATTTAATTATTTAAGTTATCACTACAGTGAAATACATACACAGTTTATGAAAATGCGATGAAACTGTTCTCCATCTGCTTTTGTTTCTAATGACTGCAATAGGAATTTTACAGTCTATTTTGAAACAAACAGGATCTCATCCAAAAATGAGAAATATAGTTTCATTGCAAAAAAGATGCACTTGTCACCAGCAAAGTATTTACCCTGACAATGTTAATATGAAAACATCACAGAAAAAAAAAAATTATCAGCAGCATACAAATAGTTTGAAAGAGAACGAACACTGAACAAATTAATCCCACCCAAGGACAGATTCAGCTTACTTGATGGCTGCTTGCATGGCTAACTTCTGCTTTAAATTATTGCACTCAGATATTAAATTACTTCTCTTCAAAAAAAAAATGGTAACAACACCTATATTATATATAGAATATGTAACATTACCATCTGTGCCATGCCATCTAAACATACATGTAGAGATCAGCAATATACATATTGATGATGAACTATGAAAAAAATTGCTTCCAAAATGCAGTGTTATTTTAACTAATAATGTAATTCCTCTTTTCTTGTTGACATTTTACCTCCATGTGAATGACACCCTCCACGAGGGTATAAAAAAACTGAAGACATAATTTTACCAGTTTGTGTTTTGTCAGTTCTTTCCTGTTTTGTTTTTTTATATAGCTATGTTTTCAAATGGGCTGTTACGCATCTGCTTAATTTTGAATTCGTAAGTAGTTGCATGCAAACCAAGCCAGAGAGCCAGAGGGTTTGCAGGGTGGAGCCCTCCACTCACGACAGTGACCAGAAGCAGATGCTGGAAGACCTGCAGTCCCGCGTCAACAGAGGAACCAACGGAGGAGCGACAGAAGGAGCGACCGAAGGAAGGAACGAACGAACGCCGGGTGTCGTGAATGTGCCGTTACAGCAGAAAGCAGAAGGCAATTGTCAACGTCAGATATTGGGGGACTACCAATAATATACATCATGGTAGCCCTACATCCAAACTGCAATTCCACTAGGTCATACTGATAGTTTTACTCCCAGATGTAGGAGTTGTGGTACAAAAGCAGAATTTTCTATCACTTTGCTTATTCTAGCGACTTCCAAATTTAGTCCATGGCTCACTGGTAGTCCACAGGGTCATGGAAAATGGTCTGCCGGTCATTCACAGACCCATAGCAAATAATACTTAATTTCTGTCTGTTAAAAGGTCAATGAGAAAGGTGCACAACTGTCAGTACTAAGTTTTGAGTGTTGGTGGTGGCCTGCAGAGCCAAAATATTTTTGAACTATTGACTTAATCCTACTTTTTTCCTAAGCAAACTGTAATCACCGGCAGATGCATAGAACTTCTTATGTATTGGTATGCTAGTCTATACTCAGCTGCATATTAATCTCTCTTGTAGGACCCAAACAAGCAACTTAATTTGTTAATCTTAATTGCTCTTATCAGAATAAAAACAAATCTCTTTGCTAATGATATGTTTGCTTTTGAACTTTTATTGATCTTGTCTGCTATGCCTAATTATGGACCCAATCCTCTGCACTCCGTAGTGGACTTCAGAGGAGTTTTCCCTCCTTAGAGCAAATTACACATTTACTGCTGATCATGAGACAGAAATTTAAGATTTTCAAACTAGAAACTTGAGTAGGAGTTTGGGGAGTCAAAGGACTGCAGACCAGACTTTTCTCCTAGTAAAGATTCCTTGGGCAACAGGTACAAAATAAGTTATACTTCAAGACCAGGTCCTTCTGATGGGGTAAATTAACAAAGAAACTTCAGTTTATACCGGCTGAGAGTCTGGCCCAGCATATTCTGAATTAGTTAGCTCAGGCTTCATTATTCCTTTCTCTTAAAACGTGGGAGTCGACAATATAATACATAGAATGGGGGACTCGGGTATGAAACAAAGTAGCACTGGCTCACTGACTGCTTGATGGCAACTGGTTTGTACTGTATTTAAAAATACATAGGTTAAATGGAAATTTGAAAACACTTCCCTAGCAATGGGTTTAGGACTCGTGTTTAAAGGGGACTAACTGGGCAGAAGAAACAGAAACCCAAAGAAAGTTTTCCTTGTAATAGATGAATTTGACAGGTGTCATCTATATCTGCACACTATCATTTTTTTTTCAAGTTCCAGTATTCCCTAATAGCGATTCATAGATTTGTAAAGTCCAAATGATCAGCGCCAGTGGTGACCGTAACCTCTTTTACAGCAACTTTCATAAACACCTACTCTCTAATTTTTGCCTCACACCAAATAACCGCTAGTTAGAGCAAAGCGTGTTTTACAACCGTCCCGACTTGAAGACCTCAGCCAGCGGACAATGTGCACCCTGTCCAGGTGAGGTGTTCTGATGGTTATTTGTCTTCGCTGCCAAAATAATGAGCCAGACTTCCATTCTGACTCTTTCTGGCTGTGATTTTTCAGCCACTTGCTCTGCTGTGAATTTAACTTCACTCTTGCATTTTAACCAGAAGACTTCGAGCAAGTACTCAGTACCTTCCCCGCCTTGTACCGACCAGCTAATTATTTGCGGCCACCGCTTCCACCTCGATTTCCCGAAAACTACGCTGCTGAACGGAGAGGGAGGTGGCGGCGGGGGGGGGGGGGCTACGACAGGCCGAGGTGGGAGGGCGCTGGCCGTGAGGAGCACCGAGACTGGCCCGGGGCGGGAGGGCCACCTGCCTTCCCCCGCCAAAAAGGCGGCCCCGGGAGCGGGGGCAGCGGCCGTGCCGGGCCGTGGGGAGCGGAGGGGAGCGGGGGGGAGCGGCGGGGAGCGGCGGGGAGCGGAGCCGCACCTGCTGCCCGCCGCGGCACAGGACAGCAGAGGTCGCCGCCGGCCCGGCTCTGGCCCGCCGCGGCGAGCACCAGGTGCCGGAGCAAGGACGGGCGGAGGGGGGCCCCGCTCCCCGACCCTCGCCCCAGGCGTGGGGGTGCTGCCCTCCTACCCCTGCTGTGCCCCCGACCCGGGGCTGAACCCCTCCAACCGCGCCCGTCGGGGTGCCCCCACGGGGCATGGGGGTGTGGGTGTGTGTGGGGGTACAGCTTGTGGGCCCGCGGCTGCCAGGGGTTAAAGGAGTGGGTGGGAAGTGATGGAGGCTGCGGAGCCCTCCCTTGCCAAGGATAATAAATCGGATGCCCTGACATGTTTTACTTAGCCCTTAGTGCTCCCTCGCTGCGCGGCCGTGGGGATGGGAGGGCTGGAGCCCCGGTCTCCCTCGTCCTCGGCTCCGCTTTAGGGGCACTTTAGGTGAATCAAACCTTGTGTGCAGGAGGCAAACCATACAAAGGAGGCTTTCAAGGGTGAGGCATGCCAAGCAGGGGAAGGGAGAGAGCGCTGAGAAAAAACCAAAATTAAAATAATAGTAACCCCCCCGTCCCCTCCCTGTGGAAGTAACTCAGTTACTTCTTGCTGATTAAATGCAGGCTGCCGCGGTTTATGACATCTCCTCGGTATCTGCAGCTGTCAGGGAAAGAGGACAGGCAGGAGCAGCCCCTCCGCCGCCGGCGCGCAGAAAATGCCTCCCCAGAACGGGCGACGGGTCCGGTGCCGGCGGGGTGGCGAGGCGGGACCGGGCGCTCGTCCCGCTGCCCCCCGCTGCCGCAGCCCGCCGCCGTCGGCGGCTCCTTGCGGCGCCCCGGCGGGCTCTGACCGGCGGCCCTGCCGCGGGGGTCACCGCCGACCCCGGCCCTCGGAGCTGCCCGCTGCTGCCGGCCAGGCCGGAGCCCCCCGCCGGAGCCCGGGCCCGCCCGCCCGCCGCAGCGCCCCGGGACCTGGACAGCGCCAAACCGAGGGGGCGACGGTCTTCGGCCGCGCTTTTCTTCCCGCCCCGGTGCCGGGGGCTCCCCTCGCCTCCGGTCTCCCGCATCGCCTCCTCCGGACGGCAGCGCCCAAGGAGCTGCTGCCAGCACCCCCGGCTGCCGACCCTCGCCCCCCCCCCCGGCCTGCGGGGACGCCCCGGCCCTCCCGGCTCCCTCCTGCCGCCGCCCCGCACCCAGGCGACATCGGTCAGGGGCTGGCTGAGGCAGAAGGGACGAACTCCCTCCATCCCACGGGGTTACAAAAAAAAAAACCCACAACCAAACCATAAAATATCAGGGGCCACAGCCCCGGGGCAGTGCCGGTGCATGACCAGGGGGCTTCCCGGACGGTGCCACCGAGGTGGCTGGTGGCGAGCGAAGGCTGGAAGTCAGCGGCCGGGCAGCGCCGCGACACCCCAGCCCTCGACTCCGCACCGCCGGGCGCCAGCCTTAACCTGCAGCGATGCTGTGTGCTGCTGGTTCTGGGGCGGGGGCTTCTCCCTCCGTCCTCCCCCAGGGCGCTAAATGGTGACCGGGGTGGAGAAAGGCGCGTGGGGCATCACGGCAAAAAAAGTTACCTGTCGTGACATCGCGCTTTCCCTTTAGGAAATGGCAAGAGCTAAGAAAGGACGATCCCCTTTACTAGAAATATAAATAGAAAGGAGCAGACGCAGGTCTTGCCGGAGCCCGCTCTGCTCATCCCGGTGAGGTGAGAGAGAAAAGCAGAAAGAGATGAAAATTCGCCTTCATCCCCGCAACTCAAAGAAACTGCCCGCAGATCCGCGGGCGCGGGACTTGCTTCCTAGCGCAAAGGCAGCGGGGGCACAGGAACCCCCCGGACAGGTGAACAGCACAACGAGAGGAAGCAGAAGTTATCAAAGTATAAATCTCTTCGCACTTACTTCTTCCCTGTCGCCGTACCCTGGAGGCGTGCTGGCTGCCAATGTATTCCATAAAGTTCAAAGTGATAAAAAACCAAGAAATCAGTCGCAATTGCATAGTAACCCTTTGAGAGTTCGACTTCTCCTTTTCCTTCTTTTTTTCTTTCCTTTAAAAAAAAGATAAACCGGGGTGGCAGGCGGCAAGGGATGAACACAGCAGCAGAAGTACCTGCACTGAGATCCAAAGCTGGGCTTGGCCGGCTTGATGGCTTGTGCCTTTTTTTTTTTTTTTTTCCTTTTTATTTTTTTCTTCTTCTTTTTTTTTTTTTTTTTCCCCCCCCCTCCGCTTTTCCTATTGCACTTTCCAACCTTCCGCCCCGCTACCTGCCGCAAACCTCAGAGGGGAGTCAGCAGCGGAGAGGAGCCGAGCAGCCGCCGCCGGGGTCCATGCCGGGCCGGCGGCCGGCAGCATGTTGTGGGGGTGCCGGGGTGCCTGCGGCTGTGCGCGCCCGTGTGTGCGCCGGGCGGGCGAGGTGCCGACAAGGCCGGGTGGATGGATGGCGGTGGGAGAGGAGTGTGCGAGGGCGGGAGCGGCGGGGGGGCAGGAGGAGGACCCAGCCCCGCCGCCGCCGCTCCGGAGCAGCCGCGCTCTGCGCCGCGGGCACCGCCAGCCGCCGGGCGCAGGTGGGCCGGGCCCCCCCGGCTCTCCCGCCCGCCGACCAGGAGCCCCCGGGCTTCATGCGGGAGCTGCTCCGGAGCGGGGCCCCGGGGGAGAGGCCCCGGGGCGGGGCGGGGCGGGAGGAGGCGAGCCCCAGAGCCCCGGCGCGGCGGGGGGGGGAGGCTCCCGGCGCCCGGCCGAGCCCCCTCGGGGCATCGGCGCCCGAGCATCCTCCAGCGGCGGGGCCGGGCGGGGGACGCCGCTCCGCGCCGGCCCCGCGGCTGCGCTGCCCCCCGCGGCGGGGCGGGGCGGGCCCGGGGCCGGGCCCGGGGCCGGGGCCGGGGCCGGGGCGGGCGGCAGGGCTCCGTAGCCTCGCCGGCGGCCCCCGCCCGGAGGGCTCCGCTCGCCTCCCCTCCGTCGCCGGCCTCGCCGGGGCCCCCGCGGAGACGCCGCTGCCCCCCGCGCCCCCCCGGCCCCTCCGCGGGGAGCACCCCCGCACTTGCCGGGGGGACGGGGCGGTGTGCTCGGCCCCTTCCCCGCGGAGGGGGACACAGCGCAGCACCCCCCTCCTGCCCGAATCTGCCCCCCACATCCCCGCTCAAAATGGAGATGGGGAGATCGGGGCGGGGGGGGGGGGTCTCCAGCCTCTCCTTCTCCCCGGGGTTTTCCCCCTCTCCCCGTGGGACAGGCATGTTCCGGGGTGCCTTCTCCGGCGGGACGGGGCAGAGCAAAGCCGCGTGTCCCATCGGGGCCGGGGGCCGTCCCCACGGCCGGCTGGCAGCGGGGGAGACGCGGGGCCGGGCCGCGGGCCGAGCCGAACCGGGCCGGGCCGAACCGGGCCGGGCCGCGCCGCAGCGCCCGGGGGTGCCCGCAGCCGCCTCCCCGCCGCCGGCGGGACCCTCCGCCGAGCCCCGGCAGCAAAGGCGCGGCTGAGCAGCACCTAGGCGAGGCACGGCCGCCTGTTTGACAGAAGGGTGTCGCGTTTCTGTTCTCCGGCAAGGGTGTCTTTTTTTGGGGGGGGAAGCAGAGGGCTAGAAAGGGGGAGGTGAAGCTGATTCAGGGGAAAACCGGCGACTTCACTGAACCCTTTCTTGCTTCCTTTCTTATCTCAGCGGCTATCGCTGGGATGAGAGAGAAAGCCGGATAAAACGACGCTGATCGCATCGGGAACCTCAGTGGTGTGAGGAGCAGCCGCTCTATTTGTAACTGTTTTCCTCAGTCTCTCCCCCCCCGCTGCCCCTCTCAGAGCTGTTAAATATCTGTACCATAAAATGTGGGGGATTTAAAGGTCTGTGGGAGGCTCCCTTTGAAAAGGACTCTGGGGAAAGTCTTTCTAATCCAGGATACTTGAGCCGGATGGGGTGGGATTGCCAGAGAGGCATAAAATAAAAGTCATTCGGCAGACGAGCTGAGGGGCTACGCTGACATGAAGAAAGCGCATTCACCTCGGCGTTGTGTTGTGTTTTGTTCTGTTGGAGACTGAGACTTCTCGTGTGCTAGTGCCTGCGTGGAAATTTCTGAGCAAGCCAGGCGAGTGGCATAAATAAACAAGGCTGCGGAGAAAGGACGGGGCACGCGTGTGAGCCAACCTGCAGCCAGCCAGCCAGCTCGCTCGAGCAGCATTAGCACCAGTGGGCAGAGAAAGCATGTCAAAAAATAAACGCTCTGCAAGAAACATAAGGAAAACATTAAACAAACGGGGAGTGCACTCCCTCTCCTTGCCCTGACAAAGCACGGCTGAGAAACTCTGCTCGCTGCCTCTCCAGCCTCTTCCCTTCCATGTGTCCCTGCTACGGCGGGGACGCGTGGGGCAGATGTGTTGGGAGGCAGCCCCAGGGACCGCGCGGGTCGCCCAAGAGCCTCGGCAAAACGGACTCGTGCGGTGTGTGCCGACCGAGGGCCAAGCAGAAGGGCAGGGTATGCATGAGTGACCAGCGGCGGGGGGCAGAGGTCGCCTATTTGCTGTGGAAGAGGGGCAGAGGCATAGACCGGGGAGAAAACAAAAGCTGCGCCTTGACTCAAGATGGGATCCGAAAAGAGGCAGGGCAAGAGGCTGCCAGAGAGCCAGGTTACCCCCCCCAAGCCAGCTCCGTTAGGGGGGAAAAAAACACCCAACAACAATAACACACCGAACCCATAAACAGTTACTGCCATTCTGTGATAAAAGGAGAAGATTTATGTTGCTGAAATGTGTGGAAGGAGCTTGTTCCAGAGCAAAACTCTGGCGTGCAATTCTCTGTTTATGTCGCTCATCCTGATGAGATATCGGTGGCAAAGTTCAGGCTGACATCAGCCCTCGGGAGGCAGAGCCAGCGGGCTCCGGGCTGCGCGGGGCCGCACAGCTGCGCGCGGGCCTGCGGCCGGTGGACTGCCGGCATCGGCGGGGATCGGGCTTGCAAAAATGCCTCCTCTCACCAGGCCTGGGGACGTGAGGGGCCAGCAGCAGCGCGCACGGCGGAGGGAGCTGGATGTAGTGTTTCCTTGCAACTGAGACGGATGTATCAGAAACAGCTCCCAGGGCGGTTTTGTGCGTCTCTCTGGTTTGGGGTTTATTAAAGAGGGTGGGGAGGGGGAGAATGCCTGACGGTCCGTATTGTTGCTGGGAAGTCAAAGATTTCTAAGCCCTCTGTTTCACTGAACTACATTAAAACCAGCAGCAGGAGACTGTAAAATCAGCTAGGTAGTGGGTTTTAAAAAAAAAAGAAAAGAAATTAATCAAAAAGGAATAGTGTGTGGTGGTTTCACTATTGCAGTTCCTGCCCAGCAGTTTCTCTGTGCAACTTTCCATAGCTAGAAAATGTAAATTTCAGTTTTCAGAATAGCTAATAAATTGGGGAAAAAAGGAGGTGGACTCAAGATGCTCAGATTATATCCGAAATAAGATAATAATATTCAATTAATAGTTGATATTATGCTTGCTTAAAATGGCACTCTAGTCATAAAAACTAGCCATGTGAACAGGACAGCTGAATGCTAACCCTTTGTCATTCTTCTCTAGACTGGAAATAGTTTGTGTAAGTGAACAAAAGGGTCACTAATTTGCCTTTTCAACTTGGGAAACACAGTAAAGAAATAAAGGTCTTAGATTACCTCTGATACATAATTCGAAAATGAAGCATACTGTGTCCAATACAATATCCTTACTTTTCAGGTGCTGCTCAGGGTGTAGATGGCATAGGTCAGACTTCACCACCAAGGAGGTATCCACGGTAGCATCCCCACATACCTGGGTCAGTAACGTCTGCTGAAGGGAGAAGGGTTAGAGGACTGGAGCAGTCATCCTGAATAAAGGTTGCACAACCTGACACATCTACTATTTGTTAAAACACCAACGATATTCTTGGCACTGCACAGGACCCCAAATCATGACAGCCTTTGTCCCAGATTTTTTTTTCTGTACAAACTAAGAAGTAGGCACAGAGTAGGCAAGGCATGCAAGAGGCACAGATATCTAAAAAATTACCCAAAACACACACACACACACACAAAAAAAAGTATGTGTGGGTATCTGTATTACTGCTCTTTTCCATACTTCCAAATCTGACAGTGGTTACATTTTTTCTGTGCTTCCTACCATAACCCGTTTGTGCTTTAGCCATGTTCAGTTTAGGAGGTTAATCTTCTGTAACATAATGAGCTTTCTCAGAAGCTGTTAATATCACAAGCAGAAGATCATAATTGCATTATCTAAATAAACTAAAAGAAGTGAGTGACGAGAAATACTATACTCACAATAAGTTGAACCTATGAGAATATGTGTACTTTTTAAAAAATAAATGGGTTCCTAAAGATCTAGTCCCAATATCTTTAACACTTCTTTATGCTTCAGATATTTAAAAGATGTAATGGCAGAACATTAACAAAATGCGCAGTAGAGAACAATCGTACGCTGGCAACAAATAAACTAGATGACCTAATTGATTTTTCCCATCTCCGACTTGTGCAATTCTGTCATTGTAATAAAATCCTAGTGTAATCAAAGTCTGCAGGATCAGGCCCTAAATTAGCATGTCGGTCTGGACTATCCCTCAGCCTGGGCCAGGTCCAAAGCCTGCTGCTGTCGGCTTGACCCGTCATCAGTCCGAGAGAGGTTTGGATCTGGTCTTCTTGATCACACTGGAAGAGAGCTGAATTGTTGTTTTATTGTACGTAGGAAAAAAAAGCATATTTGTGGGAAAAACACATGGGCAAAT
This sequence comes from Pelecanus crispus, assembly GCF_030463565.1. NCBI lineage: Eukaryota > Metazoa > Chordata > Aves > Pelecaniformes > Pelecanidae > Pelecanus > Pelecanus crispus. Next base: position 71,771,508 of record NC_134645.1, read on the forward strand.
TCTGCAGTACAAGCCTTCCAGATGCAGTTCAGTTAAGAAAGTCCAACAGGAAGGCCTCAAAATGAAACTGAGAACTTTTTGGCACAGAGGAAGTTTTAGCAGCTAATACGAGGATGATCAAACCTCGCTAAGTCATTGTTTCCCTGCATTCATCTATCAGTTAGTCGTCTCTTGGACTTGTAAAGGATTGTAAAACCTTTGGGATGCAGACAAACTTTTTGTTCTGTGTTTGCAGAATCTGCGCCTAGAGCAACTCTATCTACAAGAAAATATCTCAGCATTGCCATGGAAGTATCTGTGTATTTTGGGTGTAAATACTCAACCTAGAACAGAAGTGATTAACATAAATGTTTTTGTAATGTATGCTAAGTTGAAAAAAAATGCTTTTGGTCTAGACTAACTCTAACCACCCAGAAGGCAGTACCAGAATAACTGCACTGGTTTAAATTCACGCATCGGTTTGCTTCTCCTCTGGTGACAGCCTATAAGGTAGAACTATAACTGGGTAAAGCTGGAGGATGTGAGTAACCAACAACAAAGGTTTCACAGGACTCTGACACATCCATTTGTCTAGGCATTGACTTCTCTATGATTTGAGTGTTTGGAAGGGTGATTCACAACACCTAAGTTAGGAGCTGTTTTCTCACTTTGGCAGTGTTTCCTGTGAATTTCTTTGGTGGTAATGTCAGCCTAAGTAGATCCCACACTTGCTCAAGCGACTTGCTCATTCCCACTTCCTGGGCTGTGCTGCTCCAAGCATTAGCAGTTGTACACTGGATTAGGGAAATATCAGGCTGAGAAAATGAAATCCTGAAAAAAAAAAAAAAAAAAAGGTTTCTTTCCAGCAGATGCAGTTCCCTGATCTGGTTCACCATGAGGAAACGGGAATGAAAACCTGACTTGTAAAACAGTAAGGGCAGGGACTGTCTCAAAGGGGTCAGTGAAGCAATCTCACTACTGAAGGTGAAATTACAGATGTAGGGTCCTTTGGAAAAGCAGGCAGTAGAGAAGAAACCTGTTTCTTAATGTGTGTGCTCGCACCCCAGCATGGGTGGTGGGCACGTTGTCTAGTGTGCATATAGAAGAACAGGTGGGTGTGAAGAAGGACTATGGTTGCACAGTGTGGATGGAGTTCATGTGCTGCGGTTCCAGATGTCCTCAGCAACCCTATCCCATTGCCAGGAAGTCCTGAAGCAGTTCAGCCCAGGTGACCTGAAGGCATAAGAAGTACTACAGGGCTGGTAGTAGCTGTGCTCTGATGAGGGACTGGGCAGCCACCGTCACAACATGAGACACAGAGCGTGCAAGCACAGAGTGCCCTGCCCTGTGCTAGCAGGGAAGGGCAGCAGGAATCTGGCTGAGCAATGCAAAATGGGTCTTGGGTCCCATGTTAATAAATTCAGTGAAACAGCAGCACTCCCCTTCTTAAACAAGCAGTCAGGGTTACCACAGGAGGAAAGGTTGTTCCACTGGCCATACTTTGTGGCACTTCATTAGAATTTTGTCAGGTGAAGACAACTATTATGCTATTTAAAATGTTACAAGAGATGGTCCTGCTCTAAACATTGGTAAATGTGTCACATACTTATTCTATGAGATGTTTCAGTAACATATAATTGTATTAGGCAGATAATACTGAGCAATCAAGAAGCAGTTCTGTACTCAGATGCTCTTGTTGCTTATTTCAAGGTGTAAATTGAAGGTCTGGAAAAACTGCAAAATGGTAGTCCTGAAGAAGGATGTTCTCTGACTAACTCTGGTGCACCAGAGACAAGGTCCTCTTGTTGAGAAGATCTTTTAAGTGCAAGCTGATGTCAGTCCCTGTGCCTGGAGAGCATGAAGCAGATGCATATGTTGCACTGACATCATCAGAACTGAAATAAGCCCTTGCGCTTGTCCAAAAAGACACATCTTCCTCAGTCAGGGCCTTACCATTTTTTGTGTATCTTCCAGCATATTTCTGACCACTATTCGTGACTGGAAAGAAACTCCCCTGCGTTTTAATTCAGGACTTAATTCTTTGTCATACGGGGCTGATGGTTGATAGTGAAACAACAGTGATTTAGTGATGTGGAGCTTCTGCTAAGCTAGTATCAACATTTACTACACTGAACAAGCTACAATCCAGGCATCAGACAGCTACAACTTGAAAGCCAAAATTTGATGAAATAAATGGTGGCATCTTCAATCCAGGAGTAACAATTCTTGTATTTTAGGCATATGACTTTGCAAGTGAGATCCAGCACTCAACAGTTAGGTGCCTAAACTCCCCAAATAAACTGTGGGACTAGGTGCATCCCTCCAGACTGCTATGAGAACGAACATTCATCCTGAACTGAGAGCCAGCAGGAGCTGGCAATAAGGAAACACCCAGCCCAGCTGGGGTTTTCTGCCTAGCTGAGTATCTGCCATGCCTCAGCCAGCCAGCCTCCTCCGTCAGGGGAGAAATTCAGATCCTTTCTTTCAAAGAACTGAGTAAGCTTTATTTTCTTTCAGAGTACCCTTTAGTACAAAAACCCAACAGCAACAAAACTTGGCCAGAATGTGGACTATGCTCCACGTGTACCTTCAGTGTGAGTGTGATTTAGAGTGCGATTGCCCCCTGCATCCTAGGCTCCTGGTTAGGAGATTCCTCAACTGGGGTCACTCCACAGGCTGCTTGCTGCAGCCATGCCACCGTGTAGCAAAGGACACCAGATTCTTGGTGTCAGACCATAAGAAGGAACCGATTTTAATGCACATGAAGGGAAGTCTTAATTTCTGTCTCTTTTTTTTTTTAAGATTGCTTACACATTTCACATCAAACAGAAATTTATGAGCAGAAACTGGTATCTCCTGGCTGCATGTATCCTAACCACTAAGCAAAGGCATTATCATTGCCATTTCTTTTTTTCCTGTCCCTGTTTTATAAAGCAGCTGTTGCACACTGCTTGCTGAGAGGGGTCTGGTTCCGTTGGTGGCTGGGTCTAACCCCTCAGTGAATTTAGCTCTGCTATGCTCAGCTTTGGCCCACAAGCTGCTCACCCAGGAGTCCTGCCTGGGCTGGCTCTGGGTCTCTGCAGGGGCTGAACTTCAAGGTGCATTCACCCCAAACACGGAAGGACACTGAATTTAACTAGGTGCTTCCAGGCTAAGCTGCTGCTGAAGATGATTCTTAGATCACAGCTTTCTACACAGCCGTCAAAGTCCCTGTTTGGATCAAACTTCTTGTACCAACCTGCTTTAAGGTGCCTGCAGAGTCACATACAGTAATAACATTCAGGACATTGCAGGGAAGAGTTTCGTGGTTCCTTACCCAATACCGTCCCACCAACCTGCCAACTAAAAGTAAAATAAAATCTCCAACTGCTTAACCTGTTAGTTACTTATCTTTAATAGCTAACGGTTTGAGAGGGGTTTAGTAGCCACAGATTCATAAAAAGGCATCTAAAGTAGCATTTTGTAGCAGGACTTAATCTCTTTAAGAGATTGTGTCTTCCTGGATAAAACATTTATTTATAACGTGTGGAGTTAAGAGTGGTTTTTTATCTGCCACAGTAGCTTCTACAATTGTTACTGGCAGGCTATTTAACAGAAACCAGGCTGTTTAACCATGGGGTATGGCTATAAAGAGCACATGTATATGTATTTCAGGAACTAGAAAGCTAATTTTGTAATATGGAGTCAAGCCGGGCATATGGTAGATAACAGTCCCCTTTCACATTCTAACACAGGATTGAGATTTCTTAACAAAGGCAATAGAGTTGCAAAACAGCATGACTTTGTTGCAGTTCGTAATTAATGAGGTGCTAAAAGTGCCTAAACAGAGGATCCCAGACAGAGAATGCATGACTCAAGAGGATAAGAAGCCCCCATCATTTCAAACAACAGTGTCATTTAAATAAACAAGCAGCAAGTCACCGGGTGTGTGGGGTGGGAAGGGTGCATGAGCAGGCATCGCTGCAGCAGCATGCACATCAGCCAGCGCTTTCCCGCCTGTGAGAAACCAGTTGTGCTTTTCCAAATGCAGCCAGAGCCTTAAAGTGTGAAACATTTGTTTAATCCATTATTGGGGGGGGTGTGTGTGTGGCGGGGAATCACACACTCATCGTTGCTGCCGCTTTTCTAGTGCCGTGTTAGTCAATTCTACTTATAATCAAACAACAGTGATTGCCCTGAAGGCTGTTACCAGCTACCTACTCTGCAGGATGGAGTCTACCTGGCAGGCCTTTTTTTTTCTTTCCTCATAAAAGACATAATTTCTGTGTTCTCAGATGAGATATAAATAATTCGGTTTATGCTTTTTGATTTTTTCCTTTTTTCATTTTAACAAGCATGAGGGATTTTATGTCATTCTGCACAGCACTCCAGGATTTTTTTTGTTTAAAGCAAAACCAATTCCAGTTTGAGTATTATATGAAAATAGTGAAGGTTTATAAAGTGTTTGTCCTGTAATATTTACTTTCTTTCCAACCAAACATTTATAAATAGATTGAGAGAAATGTGGCAAAGCACCAAAATCATCCACTGAAATATTTCATAAGAAACTATAATGTGAAAGGGGAATAAAGGAGCACTTTTGGAAGTGATGTTTGTTAGTGAATTCTTTTTCGTGTAGGGGGATATGATGCAATATGTCATGTTGACCCTTTGGAGTCTATGGCATAGTGATCCAAATTTATTCCTGGAGGGACTGCAGTGCAGTACATGAGTTGTAGTCAGATTGAATTTATCTACACATTTCTGCAGCTAAAAAGATGCTAGGTTTGTTTGGTTTTTTCCCTTTCTTTTGTGGCTTTAGAAAACTAGTAACTGAGAATCCATCACATGCTGGGAAGTGATGGTGCTAGTTAGTAAGAAATCCAATTTCTGTATTTTCAGATACAGGCAGCTACAGTGTATTTACACATTTTTTTTTTTCTCCAGTTACCTTTCCATCTTACTGCCTGGCAAAGAGCAAAAAAAAAATTGTGTATGTCCTTTATTCTTTCTTCATTATTACATATGAAACTCATGGATGTATTTTATGTTCTGTTTGGTTTTCATTAGAAACATAGATACAAGTGCTTTGGAAGACTCCGTGTCTTGTTTCCACTGGGGTCTTTCTTGAAAATTCAGTTGCTTTTTCTGTGCTACCTTTGCTTCTGTTCAATATCTCACTACTACTTGCAATCCTGTGCAGCTGCCGCAGAGTGAGCAGTAGTGGGAGCATTAGTGGATACACAGCATGGCTGAACATTGGTGGTGGTGTGTTATGCACAATGGGACTGAGGGAGTTTAACTGAAAGGCTTGTGAAGACCTCTGTAACTGCATTGGCACTATTCATTTTGAAATAGGTAACTGATCCTCCTTCTAGAAAAAATAGACATTTGGGATCTGCAGATTTTGCAACGCTGTGTTGAGTTTGTTTGAATCCCCAAGGGCAAAAGAGAACTGTACTAGAGTACAGAATTGTACTATGACAGGTCCCTACAGACATGGATCCACTATGTTCTGACTTGTCACTACAGACCAAATGAAAGCCCTCCTACTGCCTTTAGTTGACAAAGACAGGCAGGATTTGGTCCCCTTTCTGGAAAATGTAGGCATGCACTATTACAGCTCTTTCACCTCTTATTAAAAAAGACCTTCCTTTGTTTTCTGGTCTCAGTGAGGCACTGAGGCACCCTTGTCTGAGCCCTGCCGGGGCCTGGCTGTGACCAGGACCAGCCAGAGGGCTCTGCTGAAAAGAAGCTGCTGGACACAAAGGGATTATTGCATTTGGAGAGAAGTACATTTCTGCCATGCGAGAGTTTCTGCAACAAAAAGGGAATCTCCTGTATCAAGCTTTTCCTTAAAAATACTCTAGAGGGAGTCAAATCTAAAAGTTTATTTATCTTTAAAGTATTTCAACTGCAGTTCCTTCTTTTAAAAAGTTCTGTTTGTTTCCTGTTTATTTATTTTAGGCCTGTCTATTAATACAGCATTTTTGTTTGAATGTGTTTGTACATTTTCAGATCAGATATGTGCTAATAGTACTTAAGAGGCATCACTTGGAGTGATGTGTCACTGTCACAGCAAAAAAAAAGCCCTTGAAACCAGCAAATACCAGTTTTAGCTTTGAAGGAAACAGAGCCCTGGGAAACAAAAGCAGAAAAGAAAGTGGAAGAGTTTCACATCCCAAAGAAATGGAGGTATTTCTTGTGTTGAAGATAATTTTCTACAGTGCTTTGTATGACTTCAGCATCTGGTGGCACACTAAGTCTAACATGATAACTTCATATTAGAAACATAGCTCTGAATCAATCATGCACTAGTATCTTGGATGAAGGCTGTGGACATACTCTATTTAAAAAAGTGAGTCCACATTTAACATTGATTTGTGGTTTAAATATAAAACTATCTTTGCTTTGCAGTGGTCACTGGACTGTGTTTTTAAGAATTAAACCTACATCGAGGTGGGAGGGGAGAGAGGGCTGTGCCACTTCAACGATTATTCTGGGTGACAGTCTCTCCTGGAGCAGAGATACCTCTCTTTAACCTCACTTTGCGTACGTATCCAGTGTAGAAGCAGACTGGAAATCTTCTGCTTTTATTTAGCTTCCACTGTTACAGCTGCTAAATGTCTCCTGGCTTTCTGACAACAGCAGAAAACAAGCATTTGTCAGAAAACCATGAATTCAATTTCTTCCCGTAGCGGAGAGAGCAATGGTCATGAGGTTCTCTTCTAGAGATTCCTCTACAATCATTGAAAGAATTACGCCCACTGCCTCATGGAAAAGACTATCTGGTGTCTGGAAGCCCAGAAACTCCACAAATTCCCTGAGATCTAAACACCCAAAGGAGATAATGAGTGGGAGGCCAGAGCTAGCAGCTGAATTTCAACCTGGTTTCACTCATCAATGAACACATCCTGGTGTGACTCTGCAAGCAGACCCCTGTTTGTGCTGAGCCTTGTGTTGTGAGGGGATCCGTATTTTCTCATGGGGGAAATGGGTAGGATGTGGGGGGAATAGTCGTGGCGTTATGATTGATCTGAAGACATATCTGCATATGAACTTGTCATCTAGACTGTTTTTGTAGTCAGTGGAAAGACACAGATATTTTATAACTGATTTTTTTGTTGTGATAGCTGTCTAAAAGCTGAGTTGAATTGTGTCCTAAAATATGTAAATGCCTGAAGTTAGATGAAATAACTTCCCTTCTTCACTGTTGTGTGTAGACAAAGGAACACATAGAGGGAAGGTCAGGCAACTGGTAGAGTATGGGAAATTAAATCCTAGCTCATTGATATTTCTGATTTCCAAAATTATTCTTGTTGGCTTTGTTTCACACAGGCCTGAGGAATTTTGAAGAAACCCCTGGAAAGCACTGCTTCCTTTCCCTCTTATGCCTGTGCCTCCTAGGTTGACGAGGGTGCGTGTGGGACAAGGTTCTGTGGAAAAACCATGCTTGTGTCCATCTTTGCCATTACATTTGCTATGGACCCTGCGGCAAGAAATTGGATGGGACATCTTACCTAACAGTGTTCATCATGTGGGGACAGGCTTTTCCAGCCCATTGTCTGCAGCTTACCATTAATGATCTCCCCAGCTTTTGAGCTGCAGAACAGCGTTGCTCAGGTTGTTCTCGCTGCCTGTCTGACCTGCACCAGGGATGGGTGACCAGGTCTCTGCACAGCAGCTGAGCATCCCTGTCACTGCAGGCTGGAGGATCTCCCTTCCTCTGTGACAGTCTCCCTGCTGGAAAAGCCCTAGCTGATTTGGGAAAAAAGAAGTAATTGATCAGAAATTACTGGTTACAGCAGGGGACAGCCACCTTGGTATCCTGTTTGGAGCCAGGAAGGACAGGGATTTGATTTCCAGCTCTCCATATCCTCAGAAGGTGGCCTACCCTACTCTACCCTACCCTACCCTACCCTACCTAACCCAATCCAACCGAATCCAACCCAACCCAGTGCAATCCAGTGGTTTCTGTCTGGTCCTGGCTGAAAATTGTCCAAACTTTCCTGATAGTATCAATAAAACCCCACAATTTCCATTAGGAACTTTAGCTTCAATGCATTCCCTTTTCTTACAAAGCTGCTAGATTGAAAAATCTGGTTAAATTCCTCAGCAATATTTTTCCTTTAGCTCTTTCTAAACATAACATTGAGCCTCCCTGAGGAACAACATGGGCCATAGGACCAGTGGATGAACTATGGCTGTTTTTTTCAAAGAAATCAGCTGGATGAAGAGGAAGCTGGGGTTAATATGAAACATTGCCCTACACCCCATATTGGCTCAAAGAACATATTTTCCTTCTCTGCCTCTCTTTCGCTCTCTCCTTTCCTTATTTTATTTTTCATTATTAAATGGGACGGATCAGGTTTTCCCAAGTTCACAAAGAGGAAGTGCATCTCCTGGTGTCATTGTTTATGTACAGAGATTGACTGCCCTCTGTCACATTCAAAAACCAGCATCACTAGAACATTACAAAAGGACATGTTATTTAAATTAGATGGTTGGCTGCTGCCTTTGCCTCATGTATGCTTTTATAACTAAATAGAATTTTTCACACTTTTCATCTTCAAAGCACTTTATAAGTATTTAATCATTAGTCTTCATAGTAACCTTCAGAAATATCATTACCGCTATCATGTCCATGAAGAAAGCGGAGACAGAGAGGACCTGACAAAAATCACATTTTCCTTACAAGTTGCCCACCAGCAGAACTTCTGTTGTGGTACTGATGAAGGGAGATCTGGTGTGGACAAGCCAGCAGCAGCCACCAGCACGGGTTGCAAACACTGCAGTCTGCCCTGGGCCATGACTAGATGATATGGTTGTTAAATTAAAAGTGATCAGTCACAGCAGTGTTACAAGTGTTCCTATCTATTGGTGGAACTGAAGCAGTGGGAACGTTCTTTGGACCAAAATCAGTACAGACACAGCAAAACAGACTTGCCCACAACCAAGCCTATTAGCTATTGCAACATAATTCTTGTGTAAATACTCCTATTAAGTTCAGCTGGAATTATGAACTCTTAACTCAGGATGCTCTGTTAGTCATGGCTAGGTTGTGGAAAGGTGAAAACAGCAGTGCCAGTAATTCAGTTTAAATGGCTTTTCCTGATTTTTTTTTTTTCCTCTTTCTCCCAAAGCAGTTGTTGATCTTGAAAGCAGATGCCTCCAAGCCTGTGTTCTCCCTCTGAGAGGACTGTGTTGCAAACACTGTTACACGGCAATGGGGCCTGCCTCCCACCAGGCATTGGAGGGGGAAAAAGGCAGATAGCATGTGGCAAAAATTGGGGATGTTGGGCAGTTCTCGAAGGACAGTGAGTAGCATTAGAAGTTCTAGTTAATGATAGAAATGCAATGCTGTCATCAGAAGTACTGTGGCCCAGATTTCTACTCTCAGGTGATCCAGCCTGCAGACTCCTTCCAGTTGTCTGCCTCAGGACAAGAATGTCCCTGTGTATATAAACCCATTTAGGGATAGCTAATTAAATATATAACCAGTCTTCATCCAGATTATTTTGCAATAATCATCAGTCCCCAATATTTTGTCTTCACCTAATTTAGTTAAAGAGGTGAAGTCAAACCCATCCAAGCACCTATATAAATATTTTGATTTCATTTCTTAGGACTAGCTCATTTTAATTCACATAACAGCTCTTCTTGACAATTAAAAAAGCATTTTAAAAGAGGCTGAACTATCTCACCATTCGGGATTTATGCCAGCTATTAAAACCATGGAGAACATTGCATCTGCCCTCCTGGGGATTCTTGTTCCTGCCTCTGCAGTGCCTTTTCCAAGTTATTGCCAAAGACAAACACTGTAATATTTGAAGATTCAGGGTGGTTATGCCTCTGCTGCACCAGAAGTCCCTGGTTCAGCTAAACCACTTACACACAGCATCCTAAGAAGAGCCTGCTTCATGCCCAGGCTTAAAGAGGAAAGTTCTCATTTTTTGTCCTTGCTTTCTGACTCATCACTGAAATCACTGCCTTTTGCAAAATCTCACATAGGCAACATGTCCCCTGGCAGACAGTGCCTGTGTAAAAGGGAGAAACACAAGGGCACAGAACTAAACTAAACTCAACTTTCTTGAGTTTGAAGGAAGAAGGAAAAAAATCCTGAAGAAACAGAAGGGGAAAAAAAAAGAAGCATATGCAATCTGAGCTCTTTCACAAATGCCATTGTTACTTGTGGTCCTGACTTCTTGTGGTGGACTTTGGTGGAACTGAGTCCTGAATGAGTATAAGATGGATATTACACGTGATTCTGCAATCTCACCTGGTGTTGGTGAGCATTAACATCTGCACAGTTGTTATTGGTGTGCAATTTATGTGGACAGCAGGGTAACTGTGTCATGGATAAACAGACACACGAGCAAACACCAAGCTAAAGATTTCCAACTCAGGGGTGATTTCAAGAGAATACGGCTGTCCCGCTTCCAGCACCTGCTGGGATCCAGAAGCAAAGTAGCTGCTTTGGTTGAGGATGAACCCCAAACTAGGAAGCCCCGCTGGGCCTGGGCTGATGCTGTGGGGAGCCTGCTTGGAAAACCTCCCGCTGACCCAGGATGCCAGGGGTTGTAGTGCCTCAGGCACGAGGTCACACGAAGGCGGATGCTCAGGTGAAGCCTGGGCCGGTGCAAAAGCTCTGGTCTCCTGCCAGCTGCCCATATACTCACGGGGTAAGTGCATGCAGCGGTGGCTCCGGTTTGGGACAGCTGGCAGTGCCCCACGGGACCTGAGCTGACTCTGTGCTCCATATCTCCATACACCCCCGCCCATGTTTGCCTCCCTATGTTCTGAGCTTCAGCCTGGGCCTCGCATCCCTGCCCTCCTCACTCCCCACTCCCCCCTCCAGACAACACAGGGTTAACCAGATCTGTTGGAAAGCCTGAGCCTAAATCTTAGTTTTCTCCTGCTAAAAAACTGGCTGCAGAAAAGGCTTTGGTAGAGATCGGTCCAACTATGAAAAGAGGTGTCCAGCTGAAGACTAAGAATAAAAGTGCCACCCTAAAATGAAAACCCCAGAAATGACGGAGGGAACGGGAGAAATACATCCACTTAACGATGCTGCAGACTGTCTAGGTGGCAGCCTGCTGGGGCGAGCGCCGTGGGTTAATGGAGTAACCTCTCACCCCTGGAAACTAGTTTAAATCTTGCCTTAGGGTAATAAAGGAAAATTGCATCTGATGGTGTCAAATTAGTCCCTAGTGGACTTTTCTCCACATCACAAATTCACCACAAATTTCACACAATTTGTCATGATTGGCAGAATCTGCCAGGGAGAAGTTTGGGATGGGAATAGCTCGGGTTTTGTAGGCTGGAAGTCAGGGGCTGTTTGCAAACGGCTTTAACACTATCAGGCCTTCACCGTCAGAACAAAGCCCCGGATTCATCCCACTCATCAAAGCAAGGGAAACAAATAGAGGAACAGTCATCTCATGGCAGAATTAAACCATTATTCACCTCTAGAGCCAAGGAGGTTTGTCAGAGACAGATCTGACCTGTTCCAGATTTACACCGATGTCTCATTCGGTGAAGTTATTTGGGGCTTACATCAGTCTAAATGAGAGCAAAAAATATAATCACATACTAGAGTTTAAAATAATCAGTTATTTTAAAAGATAACGGCCTTGGCATAAATGAAACTGCTGATTCTGATGAAATTTGGCCATTGTACATGGACCATGGTCTGTGAAATACCGGTTTGAGAGACTCCCCCCGCCCAAGTCTGCAGCCATACATCTGCTTCGTACACAGACACAGATCTGTGTCTCACACTTGCTCTGTACACACAGAATTTGAGGATAAATTACTTAAAAAGCATATCTTGTGCATTAGAATTTTGAACAAATGATTTCTAAAGAAATAAAAAGACCCTTTTAGAAGGCTTCAAAGAAGAATTGCAAGGATAGGAGAACAAACAGGGAAAAGAAAGAATATAAAAAGAGCAGCAGGAAGGTGGGGTCTGGATTCATTCTCAAAGCTGTTGGGATGTCTGGTTCCTCTCTTGTTGGTTGTGCTACCTGAGCAAAACCACCTCTGATGGAGCTGGGAGCCTGCGAAGAAATGGACCGGAGAATTTAGCCCAAAGTCACATCATTCAACAGTGCAATTTGAGAAATAAAGTCCTTATCTCTGGATGCCGTGAGAAAGAGACAGCATGCTGGCCCACATGGGTGTTGGAATAATAACACTACCTACTGACACAGTCTGGTGTTACCATACACTGCCTCTGGAAGCATCACAGCCCCTTTCTGTGTTATTACTGGCTGTCCTTACTGCAAGTCGTAGGACTTGTCAAACGGCTGCTTTCCAGATTTATTGACTTTGCTCGTATCCTGTTGAAAATTCTTAATAACGGTGCTGAATTGGATATAAACGTGCGCTTAATGTCTTTGAACATGAAACTTAAGCACTTTGCAAAGATTAGCTGAAATAAGTGGCAATAACATGTGCATTTTCTTTTAAACAACAGGCAGAAATGTTATGCCCGTTTTTTATGAGCAGGTTCTCTTGACAAAACATATTTTAGAAACCTTGAGCTACCCTGTCCTGCTGGTCACTTTGGCTGGTCCCCACTGACCTTTCTCCATGGCTGTACCGACAGGGCATTTTGTGGAGACCCCTTGGCACAGCGCCTGTACCTGCTACAGGGGGTGTCCACTGCATAATACAAATGAATGGTATGGTGGACAACCTAAACTAAAACTTTTTTTTTCCAATATATGCATATATAATATATATGTTTTCCACATAACTAAAATACAAAAAAAAAAAAAAAAATCAGATAATCCTTAAAAGTTCTGCTGAAAAGTAAAATTCTTATGCCCATTCCCACCTGTTTGCACACTTGGCATCTCCCTTTGAATGATTAATATCACAGCTTTGAATCAAGCTTTTCTTTAGCACAGTCTCTTGTATTGCAGATCCCTATCTAGCTCTCTAATATGAGTAAGTGCTAACATTTAAACAAAATAAAACTATTTTCTGGTGGAAGCGATAAGGTGGATCAAACTTTGAATGAGGTGAGGTTTTGCAGCTCTAACGGCCAACTACAAAGCTGAGTTAAGTGCTCAAGTCCTCCCTTGGTACTGGGAAGGTGAGGAAGGGAGAGAGGACTCAGAACTGAATTATATTAATTATATTATATATTATATATTATTATATATTAATATTTTATTAATAATATATAATATAATAAATATAATATTAATAATAAATATTAAAGTGTTTATAAAAATAAGCTTTTTTATAAAAGTACTCTCTCATTTCCTGTTTTTTTTTTTTAAAAAAAAAAGATTCCCCAGAGTGCACCAACTCACCCAACTCACAAAACCTCCTATACCCTTTGCCACTACTTAGGAGTAAAGCTGACCTGAAATTCAACTTCAGCTAAGTTTCATCTTCCATTTAAGCCAAAGAGCAAATGATTCTCAGCATGTGCACAGTTGAATACAGACACGTCCACCCCCTGACGCATGTAACCCGCCCCAACCTGTTCAAATAATACTTTCATCAAAACCTACTGATAGAGGGGAAGGTCACAGGATATGATGTACAACGGGTAGCTAAGGACAACCAGAGATGGTGTCATGGGTAAGATCTGACAGCAGAGGAAGGATACAGATCTACACTTACATTAGTCATGGTTTCTGTACAAATCTGTGTAGAATTTTTTTTCCTTCAAAAAAATACATCTCAACTATTTTAATCTAAACCAGCACTCTGTTAGCTAGTAAAAACAGTCAGGTCTCATCTTTTTGCTGGCTACTTGCTAACAGCATAAATTAGACTTAGAAAATTCTTTCTGCTGCGGATGTCTGAGGCATAAATAACACCATATGTTCAGCAGCAGTTTAAATAAAATATCATTCTTACCTTGACAATGACACTCTAATTTAGGAGCCATGGCTGTAATCAAAATGCAAACACTGAAGTGTTCTGCTTAATCTTTGCAAAATGCTGTATTACTTTCGCGCTGCCCTTAAACTATATAAAATACTGCATTATATTTGCAAGAGGAAATCCCCGTCATCTTCTAGCTTTGTCCTGCCAATATATACCAATCAGAAAATCTAAATGTCATCAGGAATGACCCACAGAGTGAAAAACTTGTTCCTAAGAACATATGGACCCCACTGGCCTCAGGAAATATTTGAAGAGTGCACACACGTTTCGTCAAGATTTTTGAAATCCCAGGGGGAAAGGAAGGAATGAAAACATGACAGAGTAATTTAAAATGGCAGGTATTGCACTTTTCTTGTTCAACACTGGAAATCAGATACCTAATATTAATAGAAGTCATTATTTTTATTACTCCTATTAAAGAGACTAACACCTGCCACCTCCCAGATTTCTGAGAGTGGTTTAATTTTTCCTTATCCTTTGCAGTGGTGGTTATATTGCTCCGTGTGGGGGCAGATGCCATTACTTTAAGGATTGGTGTCTACTTTATCTTCCCAGGACACTGTGCCTGGAGCAGTGTGTTCCGAGCAGAGGGAGAAATAAACCCTCACTGCAGGAGCAGAATCGGAGGCAGCAGCCTCTGAACCCAGCAGGGCCAGACCTTTCCTTTGGGGAGGGCGAGAGGTAGCTGCCCTGCTGCTTCTCCGTCCTGAGGATGACCTGCCCTGCTGCAGCCCAGCTGCTGGAGGTGGTGGAGACACATCCTGCATCGGGATGCTCAGCGCTGCGCCACAGGGATCTGCTTTCCCCTTAGCAATTCTGCTATCCCACAGCTTGACTTTGGGCAAGTCATGCACCTCCTGTGTTTCCCTCCACTCTTTGTAGGTGTTATTTAGATGGCAAGGGATGAGCTCCTTTTCTTCAGGGCTGAGCAGAGTTTAAAAAAATTTTTTTTTAAACTCATTTCCGTAAATAAAAATGGAAAACAGCTTACAATTGATGGCAGCTGGTTGAATTCCTCCTCTTCCTCAGTACATTTTGCTGCCTGCTCCAGCCATTTTGCCTGCTCATCGGTCCCACATTCTCAGGATCCTGCTGGAAAAACATTCATTTTGCTGATACTGGTTTCAGGCTAGTCTTTTACCAGCCTCAGAGCTTGTTTTGATCTCCTCTTAGTAATTTGAACAGCATTTTTCCAAAGTCCTGGAGTAACACTTTTAAACATTTCAGTCCTGCAATTAAAGTGTCCCTCTTTTCAAAGCTAGATATAATCACCTCTCTTTTTTTTTTTTTTTTCCTGGTAAAACAGACTTCATAAACATAGATAAACTTTTTAACCTGACTAAATGAAAAAGTGATTTGGCGAGTCTGATATAAGGCCTGATTTTTGCAGTTGCTGCTGTTGTAGTAGCCTCTCAGCACAGGCAGGTAACCACATAGGATGATGGTGAGAAATTTTCTACCAACCCTCAGCCACAGGATTTCAAAGGCATTGCACATATTTTTCAGGCTACTGCATAAAACATTCCCTTGAGAGCACAGAGGGCTTGGATTTATTGCTGCTGGCATAGGGTATGTGTTGCACTCATCTAGTTAGAGTTTTCCCTATAAATCACATGCAAGTTACCTACTCTTGCCTTTGCAGCAAAGGAATGAGAAGTCTCTGCCCCTGGTGATGTACGGCTTAATATTAGATGCTTTCTAGTAGTGTGTAGCTGAGATACTGTGAAGTTGGAACATTTTACAGAGATGAGTTTGCTGCGCTGGCATTCAATGCCACAAAACCTGCAACCTCTTCCAAATTTCTCAGAGGTTTTCACAGCTTGTTTACCCTCAGGTTGAAGGACACGAGTCATGTTACCATCAACAGGGGAAAGAAAACTTTGGTGACAAGAGTCCACCTCAAGACTGCTGCTTCATCTGGGCTTGTTGTGTGGTCGCTGGGTTCCTCAAAGAGGCAGTAAACCTGTAAGGCTTTCTCACAGGTGACGTTGTAAGTATATTCCTTCAACTTCTGAGACTTTACTGCTGCCAAAACCCCCTGGGGATATGTTTTGTGGCATAACAATGCTGAGCATCCCACTGGGCACAGACACATGAAAATGTGGGTGTCGTGGAGAAAAGAATGTGCCTTGGTAAAATGAATGTGTGCTATTAAAACCCCAGAGATAAGAAATAGAAGCTGCTGAGTTTGACCAGGCTGGTACAAGTTTTCGGTGACTGTATTCGTTGCTGGTGCTGCTGTATCTAGAAGCAGACCAAACAGTCAGCCTTGCAAACTCCATGAACAAATGACGTTGGTGCCTCTTGCAGGTGGTTTTGTGCCTATATGAGAAGATCTGGCCAGCATATGCTGGGAGAAGGAAGAAGAGGCGAAGAAGAAATATGAGAGACATTAACAAATGTGAACCTTCAGTGTATGCATCAAACTCCAGGTTCAGAGACATAAGTCCAACTACAACCCTTCCATGGGAGCCTACAGTTATGCTTCCCTAGTGTTTAGTGGACACATAAGTAGTAAAGTGAATTAGAAATGTGGATTGGTAATTACAATTCATAAATTTCACAGTTAACACAAGCCTGTGTGATGAGATTTGGTGCCAGATGTCTGGGTTGGCACTGGATGAGGTTGCTCCAGGAACAGAAGCAGCGTCACCACATCGGTATGGCACAGGACCCAAGTAAATGAGCCACTCTTGGAGAAGCTGCTCAGTGCAGTGCTGCACTGCACTGGTTATCTTGTTTCTGGTGTTGTCACTCATCTCTTTGCATGGTGCTGCATGGTGCCATGTAGCAATACGAGTGTGCCCTGAGGTAATGTAAGGACGTAAGACCTGGCTGGAAATTGCCATTCCCAGGGCAGAACTGTAGAGGAAATAGCCCTCATTGCTGCCAGTGCAAGGTCAATAGGCGGCTTTAAACAATCTCTGCTGCAGGATGCAGAGGGGTTTGTTTCCTTTCTCTTCTTGTATTCCCTTTCATTAGACAAACCCCTAATATTTATTTAGTAAACTTTTGCTTTTCAACACTGCTCTAACATGTAGAGCAGGGATGCTCAGCTAGACACTTGCAGGCAAAATCTGGCCTGTAGGTTTGATCTTGCCTACCAGAAGAGTGTAGACAGAATCAACACAGCATGTACCAAAGTAATCCTTTCCTTTTCCTCAGGAAAGATGTGTGGCTGGAGAGGAAGCACGTGCTGCCTGGTTGTCCTTTCCCACTCAACTCTTTCTCCAGTATGCCAAAGGCATTGCACTGCATGCTGCACGTGCCTGTGGTAGTAATGCAGGAGACTGGGGAAGGGGGACGAAATAGCAAGAAACTGATGAATGGGAAGGTAGAGATAGCAGGTATTTGAAATGGGTACTTCTGACCTTGTCAGTCTTTATCTATGGATGGTTTATCTAGACTATTAATTAGCCTTGCCATGGGTGCAGAAACCCCAGAGCAGACCCATGCATCACTAATTCTAATTTAGCAGGATTTATTAAGTCAGGCTTCACAATAAGTCAGTCAGCTATGCTACTTCCAAGGCCACTCAGCCATTTTCCAGTGTCGATCCAGGTAATAAACCCTGACAACCTTATTCTGATTCTATGCAGGGGCAAAATGAAGGTCTCTGCTCTGCAGTCCTGGCATATTGGGGTCCAGAGGGTTTATTATGGCTTGGGCATTGCAGTACTTTTCTTGAGGCTTGGGTTCACCAATATAGCAACCTCATCTTCAGGGCTCTTCCCACCAGATTGAGAGGTACCATAAAAACATGATGCAAAGTACTGATCAGCTTTGCGAGTGAACAAACTCATTTTGCTAGTACCAATTTGTTGAGTCATTTGCACTGACTTATCTTTCCATCAGTTAGGTTTATGTGGCTCAGGCATTGTCTGTCCTGTGGTTGCTACCTTGGAAGCACAAAACTAACAATTTTAAAATAATGGGCTCCATGTGTTGGAAGAAGGGTTGCATCTCCACATTTTGTCCAGATGAAATGTCTGCATGTGGATCAGCTGGGATGGCTCAGATCTGGTGTTATCATTGTGGACCCATGGCCAAGAACAGCAAGAGCTTGGAAGGGAGTGGAGGTGTTAAATGTCTGAGCAGGAGCTGGCTCCAGTTCCAGGCAGACATTGTGGTCAGGGTCTCAGTGCTGTGCATTCTGCTGGCCCTCCATCTCACTCAGTCAGGGTTTTTACATTAGCCTCACAATCATCCTACGACACCCCTTGTGAAAAAAAACCTGATACCAAAGCTTAATAAAAATAGCTGCTTCTGTGTTACATGGTAGTTCTTTCATAATTAAAACCCACTGCCCAGATGTTGGATTCCCCATAGAACAGTAACAGTCCTCAACACCAGAGAAGTGGTTATGAAGGTTGGAAGAAGACTCCAGAGATATAAAGCTATTTATATCAAAGAACACTTCCCTCATGAATGAAGGCTTCTTGCTCGCTCAGAAATCTGATCCAAAACCTTCCAAGGCCTTTGTTTTCTCTGCACATTCCCTGAAAGCACGTTGGACAAAGATGGTCTGCACTCTTGCCACAGTTGCTGTAGCATGCATAAGTTCTGCTTTATGATAGCATGACAGGACTGGTCAGTGTGCACATGATTTTAGGAGGTGGGTGGCAAGAACACCCAGCGCACATACACTGTTTCTGTACAGGTGATAGTGTACTGGGGTGATGACAGCACTGGATTTTGTTTCTGTTGGCTTAAAATTTATTTCACATATGTTTTGCTTTCTGCTTTAACCAGATGATGATTCCATTGATTTGATTGCTATCTTATGAACCCCATATCATCTTATATCACCATGACTGCCTACAATGAAACAGCTCTCCCATGTGAGAAACAAAATGCCAGGTCAAGTTGTACGCATACTTGTAATAGTGATATGTGCCTTATTGACAAATAGCAGAAGACAATAAAACAATGTGAGTGGAATAACAAGTTTTAGGGTGACAAGAAGTATTTCCAAGGGTCAGGAAACCACGTTTCAGAAGTGCCAGAGTTTATCTTGATCAGTAGCCTTTACTGTCATGATTCAAAAAACAATTTTTGTCAAAATTTCACAGTGGCAGATCCCTGGGATACGTGTCTTGCCTAAGAAAACACAAAATCAATTTATATTAGGCCTTCATATTATACTTGTGTGTGCAAACTAATGACTCTCTTTCCTATATTCGAGAATTTTAGATTTAATTAGTTGTGCAGCTTTCTGCAACTTTTGATTATTGTGTGATTTTAAACCAGATCTTTTCAGTCTTCAAAAAAGCAAGTCTATATCTTCCAGCCAACCTTCACAGCACAGAACTTGCAGTCTGGTAAAATACCAATGACAATGATACTATTACATCCTTTCACCCACGAGGTGAGATCTGCTTTTGTTCTTCAGGGGGAGAGGTTTTTCTTGGAAAAACTGGAAGTTTTTGGATCTGGAACAGGGGGTTTGAAGCAGCCTGTGGTGATTTCCTCTTCTCACTAAGCTACATTTCAGAATAGGTATGTCTTTTGGTTTCATGGCCAATTAGTATTAGTGTCTGCAGGAAAACTTGGATGACTTCAGCTAGCCCCCAAGGCACCATATCCCCCTTTCAGCTGGTTAAGGTAGTGCAGCGGGCTCTTTCCTTATTAACATACTCCTCCTGAAACAGGGGCACACCAGGGAGAAATCACAAAGTGAACGGTGTCAATATTTTGGCAGGTACCCCATTTACTTTGGAATAGCCTGGCAATAGTACCTACCCAAATTAGCATAGGTAGGACTAAATTCTGCCTCTTATTTAGTGCAGACTTTGGTACTGAAGTTGGTGGGAACTGAATATGCTCTCAGGAAAAAGTTTTTTTGCAGAAGTTCCATTGTTTCCTTTGTCTGGCCGAAGTAAGCAAGGCTGACATGATCAAGGGGCTTCACAGAACAGAGCTTTTGCGGGAAAAACCCAATTCACAGCTGTGAAGTACCCTGGCTTTCAGATAGCCGCAGCCAGGCCATTGCCATGGGGTAGGTGTGTGCCACGAGGCAGTGCCAGGATCCCTTGCACCCACTCAGCCTCCCAGGCTGAAGCAGGGACTCGAGGCTGTTGCCTCTGCTGCCTGCAGTGTGGGAGTTGTTGCAGAGTGTTGTGGATCCAAAAAACCTGTCACTGGGAGGGATGAGCAGTCAAGATAGCCAGCACAGAAACATGCTGTCAAGGAGAAATCCTTGCCAGCAGTTGGCCGTCAACAAAGTGGCTCTGCCCCACCAGCTTTAATATCCTGCCTCCTATTTCTGGTGCGCTGCAGTCAGTGATGCTCAGGGGAGAGCAGAGAGCTTCGGTTCCTTCATCCTCTCGCAGGCTGGAGTTTCTGATTCACATTTCGCTCTTTCCTTTTGCTGGCAGGAAGCACAGCTTTGTGTTTCTGAAGCTGTAAGAAAGGAGTTGATTCTGCAATAAGCATACCTGGGCTCATTTTGTTTTTCAGTGGCTGTGAGCAATGGGTACTACTCATGCCGCACCTCCAGGATCATTTGAATCTGGTGTAAATCTAATCTGCTGCTGAAAGCAGAGGTCTCATCCTGTCCTGTGGGCTCAGTCTTTCACTCCCACATCCCTCCCTAGTGCTGTCACTAGCACTTATGTGGGCCTGTGGTGAGCTGGATCAAAGAGGGTATCTCAGTGCAAACTAGACTCTCTCACCCACTCCTTTGACCTTGAAAAACTTCATACTGGTATAAGCAAGTGCTACCTCGGAAGTGCTCGATCTGCCTCTGCTAGGAGTTTGCCTCCCATAAATGGATCAGGATACCAAAGGAGGAAATTAAAGTGGCAGGAAGCAACTTCTTGTTGCTTTCCAGCAGTTGTGGCATTTGTGTTGTACTTGTTTTTAGACTCTCTCCAGATGCCAAAATGGGATAAGACAGATCAAAACTAACTTGGAATAACTCAAAACACTTGTGAATTCACAACACCTCTGAGTACAGGCTATGAAAGCTGCACCTGCTTAGTCCACACTGCATTATTTTGTTTCATGTAGTGCTTCAATGTTCCCTACTATCTGAGAAAACTATACTTAAAGTGCCAGGAAACCTGATTGCAAATATGTTCAATAAACTCCCCAGGGCAGTTTGTGAAAAAGACAGTGTAGTTCAAGTAGCATCACACATGTTTAAAATTGCAACAGACACTTTGAAACCATGTGTTGTGTAATGATCAGAGTGCTAAATCATGTGTCAAAGCTGAGGGATCTGGTTTCTCTGAAAAGTGCTAATGTTTTTTGATGCTGAGTAGAAGCTGTGTTTAAAAGAAATGATCAGAAAGCACAAGCCAGTTTATGAGAGCATTAGTGCTTCAGATGTGGTTTATCTACTTAGCGGCAAACCCAGCCTGCAGCAAACATATTTTGGACATACGAAACGAATCATCCTATCTGCACACAAAACTCACATAACAGTTTGCCGTGGTAGTAAAAGTAACCAGTGATTAAATTGCTGCAACAGTGAAGTTGGTAAAAAGTGATGTGTCAGAGAGAACATGTTGTTTAATGGTAGGTGCCCTTCTGTTGAAAATGACGGCTTAATGCCGCTTCTTGGCCAAATCTGAAACACATTAGTCATTTCAGTGATTTGAACTTCATCCAAGACTTTTTCAAAACTGTTCCTAATAATCTGCGTGCACCATCTTGCAGAGTTGCCCCCGTACGTCCCTGTAAATCTGTTGCACCTGACATTATTGGTAAGTCTGACCAGTGTTTTTGTCTGGTAGCTCACTAAGATTCTGTCTATACTGTGATGAGCTGGACCAATTGCTTACCATTTCCCCAAGAAGAAAGCCCATTTTCATTCTGAAAAATGGGAGCTACTAAAATTCCTCTAGGAGCAGAAAGACAAGAAGAGCTGGAACAGTCACTAACAGCTTTGGGACCAGAGGGAAGTAAGTAAGTTTCTATCAAGACAACCCCAAACTGGGATTCTTTGACCTCTGTAAGGACAAGAAGGAAGACCAGACTGGAGAGGACAACAGAGAAAAGCCAGCCACACAACAACCCAGGGACAGCGGTCTTTACTCTTACTGTGGGGCCATTAACCAGTCCAGCTTCTGCCTAGTACGGACAAATCACTTATTTGAGTGTAAAGTATTCCCTGAGCTAAAGTGAGGTTTTTCACATAAAGCTTTAGTTGAGGGCAGGACCTCCATTTTCTTTCTTTCACTTTTGGTCCCTAACAGGTGTGACTCAGGACAACCTCTAAGTAGAGAAACCACATTTTCAAATATGTAAAAAGTGGTTTGTAGTATCAAACGGAGCACAATGCAAACATTAGTGATAGAAATCCAGCAATTCTTGTGGATGAAAATGCAGGATGCGCAAGCATAAGTATATTGATCCATATGGGGTTTTTTTACCTCACTTTAGTTTTCAGAGGAAATTTGGGTTGTTGGAAGCCCAGTGTGTAACTTCAACTTACTGGCTGACCTGAGATCATTTTAAGCCTCAAGCACCTGTAAAGTGCACAGATCCCACAGCAGCTTGCCATGAACGGCAACCTCACTTATCAGCCTGTTCCTATCAGCCCAAATTTCAGTCCCTGCCTGCACAATGGTACTGGGCAATTTCCTTTGCAGCAGAAAATTTCAAGGCAGTGTGCCGGAGAATGAACTTCTAGTGTTTTCTTGTAACACACAAATTTCCTCAGTCTTCAATGTACTCTGGCATCAAATCTGAAAAGAGGTACAAACACTGCTAGCTATACTCCTACCGAGGTCCTCTTCCTTCGCTAAATGAATCTCTTCCAGTGCCACCTCAGCCTCAAAATATTAGTACTGTAGGCTAGTAAGACATTCCTTGTCTCTTGCCTCACAAAATCCAGCTCAACAAACTAGATGGAAGCCCTGATATTTGACTTGTTTGAGGATTTGAGGAATTTTAGATGTCTTCAACAGTACCAATACCACAGCCATAGCTCACCTTTCATTACAATGCCTGTAATTGTCAGCATTAAACTGTTGTAAACCACAAACCTTTGGCTGTTTAAAGGCCAGTTTCTAGGGAGATGTTTAAAAACAACCCATTTCTGGCTTGATAGGGTCTTTCTGATTTGCGTGTCCTTATCTGGGTTGGAGCATGTCCCTCATGCAACTTCTTAAATGTTACCCAGGAAAGCACAGTGATACAGTCCTGGCACTCTGTTCCAATATTGACAATCACCATGTGGAAATTCTGTAGTTATTAAAGCCTGCTGTATCCACTTGTAATCTGCGTGATCTTCTCAACAAAGCCAAGCTGCCTGCCTCAGATGCCAGGTTGCTCTACTGTGCACCTCATGTCATGAAATCTGCTCTGGGGCTACAAAATGAAAACTGGATTAATGTCAACAACTAGAACAGGCCTGTAGAGTCTGTGTTTTGCCATCTGTTAGAATAAAAATCCTAGACAGAAATATGGAGCACAACAAATAGGAAGGAAACGTTACTGAGTTGGTGGACTGTGAGCACTTCAGCATAGGCATCTGGAAAGGAACAGGGTCTCTCCTAACACATAATGAAAACAATTCAGAGTAGTGCCACTTCATACAGCGCTGTGCGTCACAGGATATGTCCTTATGAGTCCTAGCACCTCATATGAGAGGTGTGCACATCTGGATGCAGTAATGCGAGGATGGCTTTCTGCTGTAGCTGTTCATATCCACACAGCTAACCCAGATGCCAGGGAGAACCTGAATTAAATTCACCAGGGGTGGCATATTTTGATGCACTCCATGAAGACACGAGACTCTTAAGATTTACTCTCCACACTTGAAAAACCTATCACATGACCTTTGTTTAAGCAATAGGAAGCACATGGTCCAAGTCAGTGTTTAGGATGAAGATCTGGATTCAGGGACCAAAACAAAATCAGTAGCCAAAAGCCAAGCTGAAGGTCGGGGGAAGGACTAGCAACAACAGGCTTCAGTTGTCAGCCAGCCCAGGAGCAACTGCAAGTTCTGGCTGCTCTCTCCAGCCAGTAACCCAGGGTTACTTTAGCGTGACCCAAAGCGGTTGCTTATGCAGTCATTCCTGCCAGGCCTCACTGGCAGGGAGGTCTGGTCCAAACCTAGGACCCAGAAACAAGCACTTGGTTTTTATTTGAGAAAATAAACAGAGCTAGAGTTTCAAACTGTGGGTGTTAAACGCCCATGAAGAACTTGCATGGTACAGGTCATTCTCCCTCCTCTGCTTGAAATATTCCACATGAAAATCTGGCAGACCATGTCTAAGCAACAAACACATTTGTCCCACTGTGGGATCTATTTTGAGACAATACTTAACCAAAGAAGGGCTCAGCCTGAGGAAAATATTTTTCCCAATCACTAGCAACTTGCAGAAGCAACTTTCAGTTATGCTTAATGTTGGACAAAGTCTGCTATTAAATGTCTAAATTAATGGGCATCAACAGAAGCCAATTAATAGCAGACAGAAAACACTTTTGACAGTCTCCCCCATATAATTCCCTGTGTTAGAAACACCTTAGGAAGATTATTATCCAATTAAATTAATATGAAGAAATAAAGAAAGCGATCACCCTTCCAGCTTCTTGCAAATGGTAATCCTGTCAAATGTCATGATGATTTTGTAATTTAGTTGTTTTTTTTTTTTTTTAAATGACAGGACACTTTAATGGCCATTACTAATATCTCTTGGTATGCAAAGCATGGCCATGATACAATGCAGGAAAACTTCACAATTCAGAGAGCAAAATGACTAAATGCAAGCCTCAAAAACCTTTCCACTTGTGTATAGATTTGTATGAATAGATTTTTTAGAAGACACATGCAGATTGTGGACAGTATTCTTATGTTCCGCATGAGTGAAAATCGAGTGATGATATCAATTACTTTACAGTGTGACTTCTTTGGGAAGCTAAAGATTGACTTCAACTGGAATCATTCCAGATTTGTGTCAATATATCTGAGAACAAAACTCAGTATTTATCTTTTCTGTAATCAGTGAAGTAGCTCCCACTGTTATAGGAAGTCTCACTGAAGCTGATGAAGTATCTATTTGTCATGTATGGCACAGCTGATTTATTAGGTTTACACAAATTACAGATGCCACTGAGCTTTGTCATGTGTTGCTGAAACCTAAGTTTTAGTAAAGATTTCAAAAATTCTTGCACTTCTGATATGACATTTTGCCATGCTGACAAAATAAGTATCACAACATTTTTTAAAAATTGCATTTCATAGGAAATTGAGAAATACATCTGTTGCAATTCTAAATTAAAGCTAATAACAGGACTTCTACATTTCTTATAAAGAAGAAATACTGTTTTTTTCTCAGCTTTATTCATTAGAGCAAGAATGGGAGTAGTTTAGAATAGGTGATTCCAAGTTTTCCAGAAGGTTGTGTGTGGATTTATTTGTAGCTCTGGAAATCTCCAAGAGAATGGTACTGAAAATAACAACACAAACAACAGCTTCTTCAGAAAATTTTTAAGGATCTCTGAAACGTATAGTTAGAATATCGTATTTCCTCAGGATAGTTACATGAGCAACTTTGATGGCAAAGCCAGTGTATGCATACTCTCTACTTCCTTTCCCCACACTCATTACCTCATTACACCTTCTCATCCTGCACTGCAGCTCATGACTCTTTCAGATAGGCCAGGAAAAGCTGCTTGTGGGTCCACACTATAAACCAAGCTACTGTAAACTTATCCCAATTAAAAAAAAAATGCTTAACGAGGAAAGAAAAACCAAAAATTTTTATACACGTATGGCTGCTTTCTTTCATAAGATGTTTGTTAAAGACGACACTGGGAAATCTACCTAAAGTTCCAATTTTCCCCTTTCTCTTTAATTTAATTTAATTTAATTTAATTTAGTTTAATTTCATTTCATTTCATTTCATTTTATTATTTGATTGTTTCATTTTTCCTCTTTCTTTTCCTCTTCTTTTTGCTAAACCAGATCAAGAGGTTAAACAAGCCTTCATACATATGCTCAGATTGAAACAGAATCATATGGTAAGAACACAATTTTTATCGATTGGGGTTCCCAGCTCTGTTGCTGCAGAATATGACAACTTTGTAGTGGACAAGGCAGGAGATCGCAGGGAAGGGACAGACTCACGGGAAAGGAAGCCAAGTACTCTCCCAGACAACCTTGATTCCATCACAGCACACTTTCTTGTACAGAGATTTGCAAAACTTATCCATATCATAATTCATTGCATATGAAGATGGCATGTTAGCTTGTAAGCTATACATTCTTTGGGGCTCCTCCTGGGTATGGTGTCCAAACACTAATATATAGAAGAGGGAAATCTAAGCCTTTCATAAATATCTTTCCATATTTTGTCTGGGTTTTTTTGGAAGTATACTGAGATCTTATTTCCTGGAAGCTTTTTTCCATGTCTATAGTTTGGAAGTATTCAGAAAGCCACAGTCTAGCTGACAAACACACTATATGTTTCCAACATAGTCTCTGCTGTTTGGCTACTAAACCCGCCATAGCAGCTTTAATTCTGTTTAATACTGTGACCCTAGTTCTCTCCAGCAAATATGATTCCAGTAAGCACAGGCAGACTTTGCCGTCTTGTTTGGATGATTTTCTAGGCAATCTGCTAAGGTACTGTAGTATTGATAGCAATGGAAAAACTCTTTTTCATTTAAGTGTCAGTACTTTTTTCAGCATCCAAATATAAACATGGGATTTATTTATACTTTGTGTTAATGCAGTTTAATTTATTAGTCTCTATTTTCTTGACTTATTTACATAAACTGTCATTCTTCAGCTCTTCCTTCTTGCTAGAAGCCAGTCTGTTATATGGCAAAAATCTTCCCTGGTACTTCTGCTTTCTGTTACATGCAAGAGATCATTTTGGTTGTTTTCTTGCTGATTTTTCTGGTCAAAAATATATTTTTTCTGTCTTATGCTATTTTACTGTTAACATCTCAAAGATCCTCTCTCAGAATATTCAGTCTGTAAGCATTTGTGGGGAAGAACTATTTGCTTCCATGAACTTTTTCTTTGCTGTTTTAAACACAAGCAAGTAATTGCTTATTCTTAGAATATGGATAGAGCTGATGCCAAGGAATTTCCCCAGAGCAGGGAATTTTTGCTTGTTTGGCCAGACTTGCAGCACATCCAAATTGATATACATTCATTCGAGACAATGACATATTACTAATTTATATGGTGACAATCTAAGGCGTTTTAGCTTCATTATTTCACAACATGCAGAAGATTGGTGTGCATGTATCATTTTGATCAATTCATATGTGTCATGTTAAATACCTAAGGAAGAGGGATCCAGGAATAAATTTAGAGCTGTCAAAAACTGTAGTCTTACAGTTATTTATCTTGGGAAATGTAGATGGAAGGCTGGTTGCCATACAAGATTCTTTTTTCACAACAGTGTTTCTTCTACGCCACCATCAACAGGTATCTGCTTTACTTTATGGTTACTAAATTCAATCCTTATCTAAGGATTTTTAGGAGGCCTTGATGTCTGAAAAAACCAGGCAATAATGGTAATGTATATAAAATGGAAAACTAAAGAACAAAAGCCCCAACCCTTTGATAGAAAGATTATTAATGATATTCATATAATCTGTTGTTCATATTCCTGTGCACATGGTGCTGATCAAATCCATTTTTTCTTGCCATTTTACACATCAGATGAACAAAATGGCACATTAAATTGGCATTTGCAAGATGGAACAATTGTCACAAGGATTTTCTAAAGTTAGCTTTGCTCTTTTCATATATCCTTTTCCATTTTTGTCAGTAAAGAAAGAAAACTCAACAAACTTGAACACAGCTTTGCAATCTGCCTGTTGGCTGCACCAGCGTACTGACTTGTATGCTTCTTTTAAGAAGCATGGATTTGCTAAAAGCAATTTTAACCACACGGGAGCATTCAAGGCAGTCAAGGAAGAGAATGAACTAAAAATGAAAGAACCTGGAAAAGTGTCTTTCAAAGAATCAATGTCAAAAGCCATTAGTATTTTGTAGGAATGAAACTACACAGATATTATCCAAACCACTGCAGTGAGAAAGGACAGTAAGTGGCATTGACTCTGCCATACAGATGATGTGGAAAGGAGTCCCACCAAATGATGATTCCTAGATAAAGCCAATAGCAAGCACAACCGTGCAGTGCTGGGCTGAGCTGTGGCAATCTGTCTCCCTTGTTACACATATATTTTTTGTTATCTTTAATTACAAACTAGGATGACTCAGAACACCTAACTTTTTTTATTTGCTTTAGACATTTTCTGCTTCCTGAGGGCTGAGATTGACCATTTGTCCAAGGCTACCCAGGTGGCATGGGAGGAAGCGGAAACCTGGGCACAGATGAGGAAACATGGGCCTGCCCTCCCTTTTGAGACTGATGCTGGTCCATGCAACAGCGGGGTCCTTCCAGAACTGGAAGCTTGAGCATTTCCAGTGTCAGAGGATGGACTGGAAATACTCCAGTGCCTGCTGCCATTGTGAAAAGGGAAACACTGTGAGAAGATATGTGTCCTAAGAAAATCAGAAAGCCTAGAAAGCCCAAATGACTGATGCTCTGAGTGATCCTGCGGTACACAGACTGGACATTTCTTTGCCTTCCTGACCCAAAGGTGAGAAAATGCCCACACAAACCAGGTCTGTGCAAGGCAGTGTCATTAGCCATCCCCCCTCATGACAACTGGAAGAGGTAACAGTCCTTCTCACTCTTTTCAGAGAGTGTGCTGTTGGTGACAGCATTCAAGAAGTGAGAGCATTATTGAATACCATCCTGCCCCTGAGAAGGTTCTCACTCTCCTTTCTGTCATCAAGGGAGAGGCGCTAAAACACAGAGATGCACTCACACTTGTTCCTTCTTACCGTGTTCATGAATATTTCATTCCCAAAATGAAAAGTTAAACCGCTGCATCTAAAGGGAAATGATATGTTGCATTTCCCTCATTAGTTCCAAAAATGAAAGAATTGCAGGAACATGGGAGACGTGGTGTGACCTTTTTTCAGCCAGGGAAAGAAACCAAACCCAGAAGGACATCTGTGCCACAGTGGTGCTGAGGAGAGAGTCTAACATGAAGAGAAAAGGAGCATTTAAAGTATTCTCTGGCTTTCCACATTTCATAGTAGCTGCAATGGGCACGTCTGTGTAAAACAAGCTGGCTTCTCCAAATTCCCTGCAGATCTCCCTTATTCCCTTTGCAGCTATAGACTGGTGGAGCCCAGGAGCTTCACTGCAGCCTGTCAGTTGTGAGTAGCAGGAACTGTCAGCATAAAAAAAGCTGATAGGGAGCGTACAGACCAAACAGACTTGGAGAGCCAATCTTTGATCTCATTAAGGTTTAGTTACCCATCTGTAAGATAACTAGTTTTTAACTCTCAGACGGATCAGTGGAAATATGTCTTGTTAAAGACAATGAGAAACAGAAAGGGAACCTTACATTACACAAATACTTACATTTGTACAGATCTCTTTTCAAATGGAATTGTGCTTGCTGTACTAGGAAGACAACAATAGCTTTTATGACAGCTGGAAATTCCTCAAATAGCACGTAGGACTTTTAGAATTAGAAAAAGTTCCCCTTAGACACTACAGATAAAAGCCTGGCTCCTGGAATTCAGTGGGAGTTTCATCATCAGTTTCAGTGGAGTC
The DNA here is from genome assembly GCF_030463565.1 of Pelecanus crispus. Classification (NCBI taxonomy): domain Eukaryota; kingdom Metazoa; phylum Chordata; class Aves; order Pelecaniformes; family Pelecanidae; genus Pelecanus; species Pelecanus crispus. Next base: position 71,800,988 of record NC_134645.1, read on the forward strand.
TGGATTTCAACACACAAGTATGAAGTCATAGGAATTAGAGATGGAAAAAGCTGCTTAATCATTCAGACCAGACCCAACCCCCCTCTTTTTTTAATTTTTATTTTTTTCCGCAAGGACTTTTTTGGCATCTGAGAACATTTTGCAGACTCTTTTGTTCTGAGATGTTCTTTTGCTTCCTTCCTGAACATCTCAAAACTCTTATTTATCTGGGGAGCTGAGCAGCAGGGCCAACACTGGGAGCTCCTGATGTTCCTGAGTTATGGGTCCATCCCTCTTCTTCCTTCCGTATATTACCAGCCCCAATAACCCCTTGTGCTCCCAGAAGGATGGGAAAGATCTTCTGTCCAGCCACTTCACCTGTCAGATGCTTTCCTGCTATAATGTACACATGAAAATCCCTGCCAACTGAATAACCCACAGCAGCCCCCAACAGCCCAGCTTTGGCCACTATGACTTTAATCTACTCTGTGCCAGTTCAGCATCGTACCCTACAATGGAGCCTCTCCATCCTTTGTAGGCTTTGCACGCCTAATTTTTTACATGGTCTAAAGAAAATCTCTGTCGAGGCATACCCTAACCTTAACAATCAGGGTGCAAAAGCAAGAGGAAAACCAAGGTGGTGTTCTCCAAGTGGAAGGAAGACAACACTTACTCATAAAATATTGTTTGAAAGCTTAACAGATTTGGTCTACATAATTTAAACCAATAGCTTCAGTCAGGTAGCTTTCCTAAAAGGGAAGGATAAGTCAGAGAGCGAACGACATCTTTATTCATATCTTGGTAACTTTGTGGAAAGCAGTAATGAAATGGATCTTCACAGGACATCTTGTGAAGAGAGTTGAGCAGGTGCACTAACGTGGTTAAAGAAGGTGGAGAAAAGTGCCAGATATCTAAAGTTATTAAAGTAGCTAAAGCAGCAGATTACCTGCAGGGATATTTTCAGAAGTGTCAGGGGACCTCACACTTTTTGATCACAGCCAGGTCTGGGAATCTGTGAGCGTGTTGTGTGTCTGTCTGCTGCATAACACCTTTGATGGTCAGGCTTGAAGACACTGAAGAAAATATCTGTAAGTAATGAGCTGCTTCTTTTTTATGCCTGTTGACATTTCACTGTTAGGAAGCTTTAGGAAGCTCTTTTTCCCTCCTTTATTCTGTTTGTTCTTATTTCTACTTCATTATTTCTAGCTATATGTCTTAGCACAGTTTTCTTGACCTCTGGTGATGTATCACAAAATCTCCATAAGGTGCTGAAACACAAGATAGATGCAAGAGGGATGGTGAAATGGGGCTTCCAGGAGTGGGTGCAGACACAGGAGGTGGCAGTGGCTCCTAACAGGGCCCCATGGCTGCATTACAGTGCAGGTGGGATGCTGGTACCCTCTGGTCTCCTTACTCCCACATTCAGAGATTGGGGCATCCCAGCAGTCTGCAGGCAAGCTCAGTCTTACTGCCAGTCAACTGAAGTACACAAAGCTGGGCAACCCCAGCACATCAGGAAAATTTCTTTTTCTTTCTTGGTACCTGTCATGCTGAAGAACATGAAGGAGGGCTTGTGTCACAGCTCAATGAGGTTGTGTTATTGTGTTAGCACTTCTAGTCTTTCCTCACAGGTAGTCCCTCTTGCTTCCAGTTTTTAAGCTTGGTTGTGTTTCATTAGCCCTGTGGGTTAGTATGCAATATGTGTGCAATGTCTACAATGCAGATGCCTACATGGAGACTAATTCCCTAGCTTCCCTTTATTGTCAATGTAAAAAAAAAAAAGGTATTTTTAGGGTGTGGTTAACAGATTTACTTTAGAAATTTACTTCAGGAAGAGACGAGCAGTGCCTTACAGGAACATCTTCTGAGTGTCGAAAAGAAGAGCTTAGATGACCAGCTCAGATGTACACATTTACACTGCTGACATACACATGAAGTAAGAGGAAGCCCAACTAGGTACCTATTAAGACATCTATATATCTGGATGACATTTTCATTTGGAGGTGTGAAATCATCTTACAAAACTGAAATAAGCTAAAAGCTAGAAGTGGATTTATGGGTTCAACATTCAAATGTGAAAATTGGGCATTTCAGGTTTGCAGTGAAGAAACATATTAATCTTTCCATCATATTCTAGTTCCTCTAAGACAAAACCCTATAGTTTAATCCCTATAGGGCTACATCCTGTATCTGCAGATCAAGACCCAAGGATCTGGTGATCTGGAAAGCTGTAAAATCTTAGATGGGGTCTAGAAGATGCAAACCATATGTTTGTCATGCCCATCAAATCCTGGAATTAGACTCATCTGTAGATCTGTGTTTTATCCACTGTCATATGGGAGGGGTATACTGTGCAAAGTACAGATGAAGATACGTGTCTAGGTAGAGATGAAAAGTGGCTGGTAAGAGCACTTTGCATTGGAGAAGGAATGCATTAGTGAATATACCGCTTAGCCTTTATGGTGGATATGTGCATTACAATTTGCATGCGCTTATCTAAGGGCCCGAACTGCAGCCCAGTGTAAATAATTTCCCAGTTTTCCTCTCTTCTTATCAACAGTTGTGTTCTATGCAGCTTTATAGTTTAATGTGTGATTGTTGGAGAGGCAGATTACATTCTCCAAAGTTTCCTGTATGTGAAAAAATAGCATAGCATTTAATTTTAAAAACTTGTCAAGAACTGCATAGCAAATCACACATGATCTCTTCCTTTTCCAATTAAAAAGCCTGCCTTTTAGAAATGTGGCAATAAGGAGAGGCACATGGGCTGTTTGGCAGCCTGCCTGAAAACCGCTGCAGCCAATGAATAATGATTACACTACAGAGCATCTGCCATCCAGAAATAGACTGTACTGTCTCTTGAATGTGCTATTGTGTCTTTGTACACAACATGGTGGAGGTGAAAGTATTTTTTCTTTTGGGTGCAGTGAGGACCCCGATTTTCATTTAAATTAGAAGTGTGATTAAAGAAGGCGCAATAATACATAAAGTTAGTAAAATATTAAAATACATCATCCATTCTGCTTCAGATTTTTCCATATGAATGTTAAGTATTTTGTTGCTTGCTGTGTAAAGGTACAACAGTTCTAACAGAAAGTTGTTTTCCAGTAGTCTCCTATTAAAAATTTCAACACTGATTGAGATAAACTGCTGACATCCCAAAACAAATGTTTCAGACAAGTTACTAAACACAGAGAACTGTCAGAGCAGGTCAAGGCATTGCAAGCACTCCTTCTCCACCCACAACAGGAAAAGTACTTTCATTTTCATCAGGGACTTAGCTGATAAATCAAAAGCCAATCCTACCTTTCTTTACAGGCAGAGGCATCCAGAGAAAGTGCTGAAGGGTCATGAGGAACAAAAACACCTCCAGAAGCTTGGGTGGAAAGAGCAAGCCATAAATAGCTGGACCAGTTATGAATTGGAGAGAATGAAGAAGACATTTGCTTTCCTGTTTTGTTTTTTTTTTTTGAAGCCATACTGCATCTCTGTTAGAAATTAATAGGCATTCAGCACCTTGATATTGGTACCACTCTTTCATCAAACCAGATCCACTTGTATTGCCTGACATTAAAGGTACATGAATATCGGACAGTGGCACTTATTTTTCTCCTCTATGTTTCAGTGACTTCAGTAGAAGCCACAGATATTTCCTCTGACTGCTGAGCAAGGAAAATAATAACTATTCTCAATTCTTAGGACTTCCAAAAGAATACAATGTTATCAACTGAATGGGAATTTAAGAAATTTATCCATGGACAGACTATTCCAATCTAAGCCTGGGTTTGACAACCACATAGAATTTAAAAAGCGAAAGATTGCATGTTAGGAATTTGTCAGTACTGGACTAACATTAATAGGAATGCCAGCTCAACTGTCCCATATGTGTCCTAGTGGCTTGATTTAAAAACTTGTGGGTTTAGGATATAAAACTGAACATAACACATATAAAAATAAATGGCTAAACTAGGAAAGGGTTTCAGAAATTTTGGAAATGATGGATTTGGCTTTTCTCCAGAAGTCCCAAAGACAAAAAATTAATACATATTCTGACTAAGGCCTCATTTTTATTTGCTTTCTGATACCTTAGAAAGTCTGTTAATTTTAGTCAGGTTATCTTGAAAAGAGGTATGAAGGTGAAAAAGATGATCTCGGCTGCGCGGAGATACTGATTAGGATGTGAATCTGCAATTGGTTATACATCAGCTACATCTTCTTTGTCATTGGCTGCATGAAGGTCAGAATGTATAAAATTATGCATAGCTGTAGACATTGGCTGCATCAAAGTCACACACGAAGTAACTAGACAGCTCTGGAATCATGGATCCAAAACTTTACTTGGATAGTTTATGAGTATATTATATTCTTCTTTTTCTTCTCTTTTATTAAAAAAACCCACTGTTCACCAGATCTTTCAGGGCTGGACGTCTAGCCCTCAAGGAATTACTGGGGTTTTGTAAGTCTACAAAGAGTGCTTTATTTGTTATAAGTACCAAAGAAAGTGAAATGATAGTTGTAATTTTAATACATGAAGTGAAATTTATCCTCTAATATACAAGCTATTGCTAAAGTGAAAGAGCATTTAAAATGTTAAAACTGTGTATACTTTTCTCATTCTTTTCCTTATGAGGAAAGTTACTTATTGCAATTGTTTCCTCTTAACATCATTCTCTTATTATATATGAACCTTGGTTCAAGCATCTCGATACTATTGTCACACATCAAACTAAACATTACTTGGCAACAGGCAAGGGCAAACAGATAGGCTTACAGTTTGATTTTATAATTAGCTACTATGTCAGTGTGAAAGCTAGGAAAAAGTCTTAGGATATGTGTCCAAGGTACATGATCATGAAGTGCCATGCAACACTACCTGCTAGGCTCATTTGCAGCATTGACAGTTATGAACAAATAGGTATGTATCAGTGCGTAATCTTGGGCAGTTTCAGTGATTAAAATGTCTCATTACTGAAGCTGCACCTAGAAATTTAACTGGAGATGGACCATGGAAGTTCATCACAGAAACCTGGAATCATCCCACCTAATTTCAGGTCCTTGGCAGTGGAGCTTAACTTATGGGCAGAGACTTGCTAAATTTCTTTTTCTGTCAGTGGAGAGAGAGTGAGAAGAACACTGCCAGAGGCAGATGTCCAAATTTTGGGGGGATGAGTGAAAGCGCAACTATTTGCTAACATAGGGAAGGTGACAAGTATTACCTTCACATCTTTCCACATATATTCCTATAGAAGGGTAGCTTACATAAGGTGTAATTGAGCTGCGGCTGCTGCAATTCAGACTCCCCTCCTGCCCACAATGAGTAGATGCTACCTGCGGTAGAAAAACTTCAGAGTTTATGGGTTACATGAGGACCATCCCCTTAAAGCACTTGCCTTTGTAGGCTGAAAATCATGCTAGTGTGTTCTTCATACATTATAACATGGTAAAAGGAAATGTCTGGACATAGAGAAGAGACATGACAGTGCTGGGTGCAGCTATGGTGGGAGCAAATAAACTGATCAGTGGTGTGGCTGGTACCCTGGGAAATGCCACTCAGGGTGCTGGTGCAAGAGGAACTTTAGGATCTCCACCAGATCTCCCAGGAAATTCACCACTAAATAATGCATTTGCTTAAGCTGTGTGAAGCTACACCGCAGTTTTTACTTACGTCACATTCAGTTTGATAGGGGGATGTCATATGGTAGGCTACTTGACTGTTGTCGTCTTATGCCCTGCAACAGCTTAAGAAGTAATGCAAACACATTTAGACTGTATACGTGTAGATGAGTTTGTACATATATGCATGCTGGGCTTGATATATTTCAGTGGATTGAAACTGCATGTTAAATGCAACTGTTCTCATCTGACAGAAGTTTTGTTCTCTCTTGGGCTATGTGGTTGATACAACAGGACATGCAAGAAAACCAGGACCACGTTGTCCAACTTCGCTTCTAGAAAAATAAGTAGGTTAGTTTTGTATTTTGGATACACTTCAACAAAGTGATTATGGAGATGTTTAACTCTGAACACATACTTCAAAATGTTTAAATACTTTTCTTTGTCAGGGTCTTGTTTGTCTTTATGCCTTTTTTCTTTTCTGTGAACACATCTCATCAGAATTTTCCTGATGGCAGAATGCTCTCTGTGTAACGTTTGCATTTGTTTTCTTGAAAATGTAATGCATTTGAGACACTTTCAGTAAAACAAAGAAGTGTTCTGCAAATTCTCTTCATTCTTGACAGCTCTGCCCCAAGGACAGGACCATTGGGTTCCCAGCCTTGGGCAATTGGTCTTGTCTGAGAACAGCAAATCATCAGAACCTCCTGTTAGCCCTCAGGAAAAGTGTTGATTTCTCTAAATAGCTGCAGGATAGAGGAAGAGGTGATTTGGGCTTAACCATTATTTGGCCCAGTATGGACCAAACACTGAAGGAAATCTTGCCCCCTTCCCCCCATTCATATTTTACTAAAAAGTGGTAAATCTGTTTCCTTATTGGCTCTATCTGCAAATATTTTTTTGAATAACTCCAGGCTAATGGCTTAAAGTTTCAGAACATTCACCCAGTCATTTTGACCCACAGCATGATGGTGATAAGGCGTTAGGTGTTTATCACTTCAGCGATAACAGGAGGGGTGCAGAGCATCCAGATATATTTCACTGAGCACAACAGAAAGCAGAATATTTTCCTGGAGCCCAGAAAAGATCTATAAATACTGCGCTATTATGTGTCAAAATAGACACCTCTGTGTTGCAAGCTGATTCAGGTTTCTTGGCTATTTCTCTAAACAGACACTTGTTGCTCCCTATCTTTTTTTTCTCTCTGACCTAAAGCAGCATGGATTTGTTACAGATGTGAGAGGAGAGAGCTTTAGTTCCCTGAGCCATCAGCCAGGGCAATATGTGCTCCTGTATTACATGAGGCAGTTGTGGCCCCATGGCTGTGCAGCCCCTCCATTCAGATCAGGGCTTCAGCTACCTCTGCCTTAAAAGTGCTGCCCCTCCAAGAGCCTCATCCCAGCTGCCTCTGTGGGTAAGATTTGAATAATAAAATAAAGACAACTGCCAGCTAGTTTCTGTACACTCTCTTATCCCTCCTTGCAGAAGGCATTTGGGCAATTTTAAAGAGTATCATAAAAAAATTCCATTGTACATGTATTTTTTTCCTCCCAAATGGCTGTAAAGGGAAGCAAGAATGGTCAGCTCAGGCACTGATATCTACTGTGTAGATATTTATAGTCAAATGACTTAAGAAACTTCTAATATTTATGACATCATATAATGGCCTGAAAATGAGGGTATTATTAGTTTGATGTGAATTGGTTGAATTTAGAATACTGAAAATTTGGCCTCAAAAATGTGGGGGCCAGTTGATGTGAAATTTACCTCTTCAGAACTGAGTATGGTCCCTATTCCTGTTGTATAGAATCACCACAGGCATCAATGTTTCTATCCTTAATGCGTATTAGAGGGAAAAATGACATAATTCCTATTTATGCTTGAAGAACCAAGGATACGGACAGATGTACTTTTACTTAACCAGCCAGGGGAGTTTGTCAGTTCGTTGCCCTGTCAGTTTGTTACTACAAGCCCACAGAGCTTATTGCCACATGGCTTGCTAGGATGACATGGCCATCCACCTGAGCTCTCTTAGTTTGTCTCAGAGCCTGCTCAACGCTGCTAACTTAGACCTTATTTGCAGTTTTCAAACCACATTCACAAGTGCTGCAAAGACACGTCTGTCTATCTTCTGAGGTAGCAGCAGTGGCTGCATCTTAAAAACAGAGAGGCCAGACAGATTCAGCTCACGTAATGCCAGGAGGAGGACAGTGAGGTGCAAGAGAGGAGGGCAACACTCTCCATTCTCCCCGTGTGTCTGCCTATGTCCATAAAGACAGAGGGGTTTTCCCCAGAGTACACAAGTGGGCTATTTCAGAGTCTGGGATTTAGATCCAGGTCTTTTGAGCTTCAGGTCAGTGGCTTCGAATGTAGACCCCTTAAGCAAAAATAAAGGAAAAGAAAGAAGATGATTAATGGAGAAATTAATGAGTAAAAATGCTTTGTTGCATGTGAAAACAAGTAACATGCCCTATTAAAACCTCAGCAAGGAAAGAGCATTAAACAGAAAAATATTTAGTCCAGAATATAGGTTGAATGCAGACTCTGCAATGTCTGGGATAAATTTATCCTCTAGTGTTCTTTTTCACTTCACTAACTTCACCATATTCATGACATATGGGATAAAGCAACAGATACGTGGCAAAATAGATGGAGCTTTTACAAGGTAAGACGCTGCCTTGTACCTTTGTTTGAACAGAACTGGTCCATAATGCTTCCTTCAATGCATGGCACTCATGGGCTGTTCCAAACTGACCAGACTTACTTACTTACTTACGATATTCATTTTCCTGGCTTTTGCCAAGATTAATAAAAGCACCAAAACTCAATGTTGCATAAAGTGGCAAATAGATGCAGTAGAAAGGGAAAACTAAAAAAAAAAAAACCAAACAAAAACACCACCAACCCAACAATTTACATCAATGCTGAGCAAAGTAATTAAAATACTTAAGAACAGATGTTACTTAAAATTCACAAGCACAGATCAACATTTCAGAGAGTAAGGAAGTTTATCATTTAAAGATTGAATTGGAATTCAGGAGCGAAGCATCAGCAAGCAGAAGAGATGCTATATTAGGATTTGGTGAGGCTATATGCCTGGATTCATAAACGACAATTCCTATGTACACATTAATATGTTCTTTAAAAAGTTACAGGCTGTATAGGACATCCAGAGTAATTTTCTGTGGTCACAGGTGAACAGCACAACTAGTTTGCTGGCATTTCACATTTTCTGCATCTTGTTTTAAATTCTTTAGATTCACTGTACTGAATAAAAATGTGATAGTTTGCATATAGGGAGTTGTGGTTTTGTTCAGATCTGTGGGTTTTGCATCCTGGAAGTCTTGTTTTGAGAGCAAATCTGGCCATTCCAAATTGATTACACAAAAGCTATAGAGTAGGTTATAATTTCCATGGTGTGTGTAATATGTGGTGTAGCTGATTGGGTGCTCAGAAATTGTGGTAGACCCTCCAGCTTGCTAACTTCCTAACTCAGCAGATCACAAGCCTTTAGATATATATATGTCCCATAACAAGGATGGTGATGTTATTACTGTAGGTCTAATTAGATATCCTTTAATGTTGCTTTCACTCAAAAATCTTGGAGATGCATTTCATCTGGATTTGGTTCTTTTCCAGATTTGTTAAAAAAAAAAGGAAGAAAAAAAAGATATTTATTTTGTAGGTCTGCCATGATTTAAAAAATATCACTAAATACTTGTAGGAGATTGCAGACTGAAGGGAATTAAAATAAAACCTCCCTAGGAAAAGGAAACTTACACCAAGTTACAAAAAAACCCCTCTGCAGGAGTAATTGGATCCCAAAATGTAATGAAATGTTGGCTGAACGTTGTGCTGCATACCAAATAATACTCCCTTTAACAAACTGAAATCTGAAAACAGTGGAAACACAGGCCAGAGTTTCTGCTCAGAAATGATAGTGTAAGAACAAGGAGCTGCATTAGAAATGGGTTTCCCATTCATAAATATCTTTATGTTAAGCATTGTTTTGAAGAGACCTATTTTCATGAAGAGCTAGAATCAGAAAGGAACAAAAGCATCAAATAAAAACCTACCATGGCTTAAGGGAACTGACACATCCCATTAAGAGAATGACAATTTTCCTCCTGAGACAGTGTTGTCCCTTGGCAGAAATTGAGGAGAGAGAGGAAATAGAAAATGTAATTTATACTCTGGCAATAAATTTGATTTGGAGAATTTTTAACGGAAATGTCGGTTCCCACAAAAACAAAATAAAATAATGGGTGAGTGTGTTTGCAGTCACTGGATCTATTAATAACACAGACTCGGGTTGTCACCACTCTGGAAAAAAAGGTCAAAGATGGGGTATTGCTTGAATGCACTTGCAAGAGATCTTGCTCTCCTTTCCCTCTCTCCAGCTCCGGAGTTTCCCACACAGTGTGGGACAAGGATGGATCAGGCAGAAAGTGAAGATGGACAAGACTGCTGTGGCCCAGGCCTTCCAAGGTATCAGCAGAAAAGCCACTGAAAGCTTAACACAGCGCAAATGTTAATTGACTAACCCTGACACAACAGTGGGTTGCTGAAAGACAAGGTTTTTAAGTCTTGGTTCTGTAAGTGAGGAACAGAAGCATGACGAGAAGCTGCAGGAGTGAAGGAGAAGGAGGACTGTCCTGTGCGTTTTGCTCAGTAGTCACTTTCACACCTATGTCCCAGCTTGCAAAGTACCACACCAGTGCCAGGGGACTTCACCGTCCTCTCTATAAAGAGAAACTTCAGTATCTTCTGCTGACGCCTGGAGATAGGAACAGATACAAACATATCGATAAACAGCTACTTTAGGTCTAGGTTTGCTTTATAAGGTCCTAAACGTCACTGAGGTCTTAAACTTCACTGTATTAATAGGATGTTATTTAAAACTTGAACTGTATTTTCAAAATCGAGGCAAACACCAAGTCACAGGAATTCGAGTTTCTCCTCATTGACTATCCCTGCAACAGGTCAAGTGGTATTCCATGCTATGATTCTATATAATTGCAAAAATCCCAGGAAGACGAACCTTGCCAGGCCCTTTCCTTAAGTGTAGCAAATTAACATCTCCCCAGTAAAGTGAATGGATCTCCTCTGAATTTTGCTGGCTGGCTATGTGGCACGCATGCTTCTTTTCCACAAGGAAGAAAAGTAAGCAAACCTCTTCCTGCACAATGAAAGCCTCATTTCTTTATCAGAAATTGCCTTTGGGTTGATAATTTTGAATTTAAACTTGCTGCGATCAGGAGAGGTCAGATCTGTAAGCATTGTCAGACACCCAGGGCTCAGTTCTCCTAAACACAGGAGAGTATCCCTGCCCCTGCCCGTGGCATAAAAATATTTAAGCTCTTGGTCCAGAAATGTATGATTCTCTTGGAGGTCCTGCCAGTCCTGTGGGGCAGATATCATCTCTCAGATATTGTGAGGTCTCTGGAGTGACACTAAATATCTGTGTATGAGCAACAGTATCAAACCCAATAAGACAATTGTCACAGGATTTTCAAAAACGTTTTGTCACTTGTGTCCCACTGAAAGTCAGTGGAGGGGCATTTGAATCATTATCATCATTAGCAACCTAAATAACTGGCCTGAAGCACTCTAACCTGTCACTGTGCAGCTATTGAATATCTTGCATAATAGCTGGTGCATGTCTACTAGATAATTTGCAAGGCACCAGCAAAGGTGTAGAAGTGTATCTATGGGCAGGATAAAACACAGGACTTTAAAATCAGCACACAGTTGACTATGTTTAGAAGATTTTTTCATTGTTATATAAAAGCATTATAAATATTCATTAGTAATATCAACCTGTAATTACAGAAATATAGAATTATATAAACTTGACTGTATGTCAAGTAAAAAATATTATGTACTTGAAAGTTTTAAACATAATTTTTAACAATATATTTGAAACAGAAGCCATATTTTGTCCATTTTTCATTTGTCTACTTTGCCATTTAGCAAATATTCACATAATTGATACACAATTACCTTAATTTTGTCCAGTTCTAGAATAGTAATCTGGGTTTATTGTCCAAGTTCTACTCCAGTATCATGTATCCTCCATCACAGTCTCAATTCATAATCCTATCTTTCAAAAAGTGATAGTGGTACAAGGGAAAAAACAAAGCACAGCACCAAGCAGCAGATCAAACAGCATAGGAATTTTTCACATCCCAACCATAGAATTGTACAATCACAGAATCACAGAATTGTTTGGGTTGGACGGGACCTTAAAGATCATCAAGTTCCAAGCCCCTGCCATGGGCAGGGCCACCTTCCTCTAGATCAGGTTGCTCAAAGCCCCATCGCATAATCTTTCCTCCCAGTCTAACTATAGATTGCAGTCTTATTCCTTGCCTGCTTGTGCATGTTAAATCAAAGACAGAGAAAGAATAAATTCCCAGGGTACCATCATTTAGTGGCGTTAGCAAGGTCATAATTGCTGCAGTCCCTTCGCTGTCCCTTTTCCCCCTGAATTTCTCTCCATTCAGTAGCAGGAAGAGATCATACCCTGTTGATGCAGTAGGAAATCCTTCAGCAGGAACAAAATTATGACCTGTTAAGACTGCTTGAGGAGCCATGACACTCATGATAGAAAGCCAAGGGGTCCCTCCAGCTGCCATGTCTTCTCCCCTTGCATGTGTTCCACAGATGTGTGAGCTTTCCTGGTATCATGCACTGCTTCTGTGCCCCATCGAGGAGCTGCAGCCTTTCTCACTGGGTGCTGAGGCTATGGCTCTGCAGAGTTTCTTTCCTACTATTTGTCATTGATGCAAGTTTCCTTTTCATAGGATGGGATGATGTCTTGAAGGTATAGGCATCTTTTGAACAGGCTGAAACATGAAGAAAGTGTATTCCTCAGTACAGCCCCGCTTTCTGCCACCCTGCCCTGCCCTGCCTGGCACAGCCCCAGGGGTGCTGAGCAGCTGGGGAGCACAGGCCAGGCTTCATCCCCCCTGGAAATGTGTAAGAACAGTTGTAGATACAAGGGAACAAATAACACTCCACAAAAACACGGTAGCATCACTTCACTTTTGTCCACGCAAGATACTTTTCCCCTGGAATAATGGAGCCATTCACACCCCAGGGGTAATGTGAAGTGAGCAGGCAAAGCCTACCACTCTAACAGATCCCTGCCTGAATGAGACACAGGTCTTGTTTCTTCACTTTGGCCCTTTAGCTCAGATTTCACCTCACATTATGGCTGACAGGTTGTGCAGCGTGTTGGAAAGCAAGGGCCAGCCTACGTAACAATATCTCCTATCATCATCTGCTGCTAAATCAGTTTCCCTCAGATGAGAATACCTGGACAGAAGAAAGAAAATCTGGGAGTTTTCTCCTCTGTAATAGGCAGAGCACTTTCTCACTCCAGTGAGACCAGGTTCCTGGCTGGCATAAAGTCACTGACTTTGCTGGAGCTCCACCAATGTAACACAGCTGAAGAGCTGGCCAAAATAGAGTCACACATCCAGATGAATAAATATTTAAAAATGTTTATACCTAGGGGGGAGAAACTGAGGAGAGAGAGGACTATCTATGCTCCAGGCCTCAAATGTGTGGATAAATAAGGGTTGCTATTAAGCATCCATACCTTTGGGGCTGTGAATAGGGTCTCCCTCACCTCTGGGTTTTATTCTTCTCTCTCTTCTCCTCCCCCCACCCCAACATGTTTGGCATTTGGAAGTTTTGAAGTAATTTCCTCCCTTGGCCTCACCTGGGATCTCTGCTGTCCCAGAACCTCCTCCTGACCTCAGTGTTGTGTTTTCATTTAAAGTCGGGGATGTCTATAAATGTCAGCAGTACAGGGCAATTAGAAGTTTGAAAAGGGCTGTAACATAAACCAGCATTATAGTGAAATGGATACCGCCTTAAGCTGCCTGAAATTCACTTGCTGTTGGAAAGACAATATCCTGCCATTCTCCCATGGTGGCCTTCAATTGAACACATTTGGCTGAGGGTTGACCCATTATTAGGATAAGTCTCTGCATGGCTTGAAACAATGAAGAAACACAGGGAGAGAGAAGCCAGCAAATTGGGCTGGTAGTTAGCCAGCACTGGGCAGAAATGTGACACTGGATTAGGCCTTAATAGCTGTCTGTGGTGCTATCTGTGAAATCCAATGCTCTCCTTGTTTCCCTGCATTGCAAGGCAGAAGCATGTGGTTAGATGCTGAACAAAATCACACACCCCCCGCTTCTTTTTTTTTTTTTTTTTTTTACTAATAGCCTCTAAAACATACCTCCTGTAACTCTAAAAATAAACATTCATTGCAATAACAATTTGGTTCGTTAACAAGGTCCCTTTTTTTTATATGTCATCACACTATGTTAATTTACGATGTTTCTGGGTAGCTCTGTCCTTGTCCCTCCAGTGCACACATGCTGTTTTCCCTCCCTGTTCTAAGTTGCTATATATAAACTCTACTTCTGCCTTCACACCACCTCCATTAAAGCCATTCAAACACCCACAAAATTCAATATGCTCCTTCATCATGAAGGGGAAAGAGGAATTTTCTGCACAAAATGTGTTCTGGATTCATCAACACTATTTTCCCTTTTTTTCATGATGCAACCTAGTGAAAAACCAATATGGTAACACTCTCTGAGCACCTGGGAGTACATGCTAAAGCCAAGCAGGACAAAAAGCAAAAGACAAAAAGCTCCAAAGTGATCTATTCCATGGATTTCTAAGCAAATACAGATATTTCTGTGGAGACATTTCATGGAACTTGTCTCTCTGTTCCTAAGACAACATTTCTTCTTATTGCACTTTGTTATACACAAAAATCCATACAGGCAGAATTTTGGCAATTTTCTGACAGGGAATTCTGAAAATAAATGTCTCTGATTTATAAATGTTTGGATTCATATATGACATTTTCTCCTCTTTGAACCTAGTATGGAAACATAGAGACAGTTTCTTACCTTGAAACACACATGGAAAAATAATCATGCTTTACTGTAACTCCTTAAAGTTCAGCTGGTTCACTGATCCTGCCTACTGCCTAATAGATACAGGTGTTCTTTTGTGATACCTTGACCTTTCTCAAAGGTCCCATACTGGACATTCACCTAAACACGTTTAATTCACAATCAGACCAAAGTGTCCTGATGCAAAACCCTGAAAAGATTCACAGCAAACTTTGGGTCAGACGGTGAAGGTTTTTAAAAGGATGCTCTAGCAAAGTGGTAGGATTTCGGCACAGCCACCATACCCCACCACGGACTGTCTCAAGCTGGTTGCTGCGCATTGTGCTGTGCTGTCCCAGGATTGTCCCTGGTATGTATAGCTGTAGGCTGCTATGACGTGCATGCTGAAAAAAGAAGTTACAGTGATATGTTACAAAGGCTGATTTCAGAGCACGTGTCAAAACTTCCTAGTCAGTATGATGCCATTTTAACGTGTAATAAAACTAGTCCTCTACATGAGATACACAAACAAGTCATGGCCTGTGAAAATATCAGAGGTGTCAAGGGAAATCCAAATTATGAGGTTGATGCTGGAAAAAATGTGTAATTTACTACACAATGGTCAGTGCAAGTTCTTGTTTCAAACAGGACTAACTTCCTAGAAGCAAAACTTTGTGGCTCTATAGGGTATAATATGGCTGTTCCAGCACATTTCTAGTCACCCTGAGATGTTTTGCAAACAACATGGTGTGCAAGCTTTATCTCTGACCTTAGCAGTCCTGTTATGAAACTTAAAGAATACATGGTCTCAAGTAAACGTGTTGCTTACACAGCAAGCAAGTCTGCACAGCAGTATAGTGCTGTGCTCCTCATCTACACAAGGGTCAAGTCCACCTTTGTGAAAGAGGCAGGGATACAAAAAGACTATTACATTTGTCTAAAAATCTCTGTATGTTGTCAGCTGAAGAGAGAAAGAGGTATATGAGAACTGGAACAGGAAAAGCTTAACACAGAAAAATGGAGACCTTTATTATATTTTTCAGATATAAAGGATAGGTAAGCCTTTAGTTATTTTTATGGACTCTTGAAAGTTGTGTAACCCACCCACTCCAATCTCTAGTCTCCATAGTACCTGGGTTATCTTCCAATATGGAAGATGTAACTCCTGGGTTATATCTTCCACTAACAGTTTCTAGTGATGGGGAAAGACAGGAACCATGGTGTTATTGACTGTAAACTCTTTTTCAGCTGTTGATACACAGCCATCCAAGGGTTCCGTCTATGACTCTCTAAAAAGCCACATGTCCCAAACTGTAAAGGCATCCATGGTTCACAGATCTTTGTCAATGAGTTTCAGAGACCAAAAGCTGAATGATTGTCATGCTGTGAGTCATGCTCTACAGGAAACGTAACATTGCCAAAATTCTACTCTGATGCTAGTTCTAGATGCAGCTCCTTTCTGAACCCAGTCAGCAGGATACCTCAAGGGAAGGATATTTACTGCATGCAACCAAACTAAAAGCGTAGAGGAATAATTCCTTTTTATATGGGCTCGGGAGAACCCTGTCCCAGCCGTGCATCAAAACATGGGCCCATGGAACCTGGAGGTTCAGTTTAATACAGCTCCCAGCTACCACACACCAGTGCAGGAGCTGCCAAATATCCCGTGTGACACAGAGTTTTCCATATTACACAGCCAAATACCATGTCCTATATGAAAAAACAAAGGGCATGGCTTTTGCCACATTTTTGCAGCAACCACTTTCCCAGGTGCCCAGAAGATGGGGTCTTGGAAAGAGACTACAGATCATACAGAGGCTTTCTAACGGGGCAGAGTAATGCTGTGCTGGTCGTATCTTGAACCCAACCAGATTACTCCCAGTTACAGATGTGAGGCAGAACTGGTCCATGCCACTGCCCTGCCCACAGCCTCCAGGGTCTTCCACTGATGCTACCATGCCTGCAGACTTGGCTGGCTCCCTCCTGCATGCAGTGCCTTTGGCCCCCGGTGCTCAGTCCAGAGGTTGCTTTGCGGGAGTGGAGGGCAGGCAGTGACCCAACACATTTACCTAAGTTCTGTTGCTCTGCAGCACAGGTAGAAGCCCACCAAAAGCCTTCACTACCAGCATTACAATCTCAGGGGCATCAGCTTGAAATTCAGCATGTGTTTTACCTACTTTACTGCCTTCAGCTGGTGTAGGATAAGGACATGCCCAAATGCTTTCCAGAACAATGGCCTAATACAAAGGTCAGTTTTAATGGATATAAATTAGTGCGCCTCTGAGGAGTACTCATTTGCTGCTTTGATTTGACTATGTTTAGTCTCCTCATTAGGAAAAAGACATTCAACTATTGGGGTAAATTTTGTCCTCAGTTATGATGGTGTAAAACTGGATTACTCCTTCAGCAAAAAGTAGTCATTTCAGCCTTACATGGGCATCGCTGAGGAAGAGGATTCAGCCGCAACTTACAGTATTTCTCACAATACCAGCTGTGCATTAGCCACAAAAACATCTCAGAGATGCTTTGGTTTGTTTCAGTGGTAAATGAAAACAGGTAATCCCTTCTTTAGAGATGATTGAGTGGGAGGGTTTTTTCCCCTTCCATGAGAAAACCTCCATAGGGCTCTAAAATATCTTCTTACTTGAGACTCTGGTTCTAATCCTTCCTACATGACTTTAGACCACAGTGAGTACAAGCCAAGCCCAAATCCGTATATAGCAAGCCACAAGATTGTACAGCAGAACACCACCAGTTTGCAGGCCAAACGCAGAACAAAATGTGGGATGCCCATAGACCACCTGATTACCTTCTGGAATGACCAACATGACAGGCAACAGAAGGGGCTGCAGCACACGGGACTGCATTCAAGGAAAATGCTGAGACCACTTTTGCCTTCTTGGGGTAATATTTACAAATGCTTCTAGGGAAAAGTGGGCTGAATTTCCTGGGAGTTCAAATTAATTTGAGCTCTACTGAAGTCAGTGAAGCTCTGCCAGGATATATCAGCATAAAATGTGGGTCATTGTACCAAAAAATGTATACAAGCCTATCGTTGTCTTGTGGTTAAAAATTACACGAATAGGGAAAATCACATCCATTTCAGTTATGATCTTGTTTCTGCAAAAGCTGCATGGCCGTTTCCCAAGTCCTCTATTCATAGCAGCTGACTGAATACACAAGAAACAGAATAATTATCACTGAGCTTGCAAACATATTTGTCATGCAGATAAAATATCTGTGAGATCTACATCTGTATTACTGAACCAGAGTGCCAAAGACATGGGGCAATATGTTTGTGGAAAAGTTCATAAATAGTGACATAAACCATTGATACTTCTATTCAATGAAACCAAGATGCTATATTTGAATATGTTATGCAGAAACCAAATAAAAAAAAATAATTACCTTTACATGAATTCTTCTTGGCTTCTGCATTCTTGAACTGAAGTCTTTGCATTAACCAACTTGTACACATTGTCTCTGGTACATTTTAAAAAGACAAATAGTGAAGGGAGGTAATATACATACTTTAATCTATTCTCTCGGAAGTCTGACTGCTAGTGCTCAAGAATGCAAGATAAAATGAATGAAAGCCTACCTTGGGAACCTTGAAGCAAATTCTTTGCACACCACACTGGCACTTTATTGCATAATTAAATTTATTGCAAAGGTACTTTATCTTCATTACACATGACAACTTTTTACTTTTTTGCCCTGCAGTCGTCTTTTTAAGTCTCTAAATTCAGAAATTCTTGCTTCTCCAGACTTACGTGCACATGCAGTTTAATGAATTACAGAAATAATTTATCTGGGAAGAGTCGGAGTATCTCTTTGACTTATGCCTCAATTAGAGTTGTCAGACAAGCACAGTTAATGCAATGTACTGCAGTCTGGCCCACTACTTACCTGCGTGACTGTTAAATTTACTCTGTGCCATACTGTTTTTCTCTGTGTGGCTACATGACTACACTGATTGCATCATCATAAACCAAAATAAAAGTCAGTTGTAATGGACTAGTACCAAATAGTCTTTAGCTATCACATACCAAAACAAACAGCACTGAATTTTAGAGCTGAACAGTATTTCTCTTTGAAATCAATGTAGCACTCTAGCACTATTCAGAAGGCACCCAAGCTTGCATTCTTGTTGATAAGACGTAGCAGAATTTGTAGGTCAGCTACTCTCAGTGAGTGAGGAACTTAAACCAGGGCCAGAGGACTACAGAAAAATAGAGAAGTAAATGACCATCTAGGATCCCGTTTGGGTCTTCAGTGGGATGGCTGGAAAGGAGGAAGAGAACCAGAAGCCAGAAGGTGGGAGGGAAGTGGGTACCTGGAAGAAGGGCAGGTGGAAGGAAGCTGCAGCCAGGGCAGAGCCCAAGGCAGTGCTGTGTGTGGGACATATCCCATATAGGACAGAACATGCCCACTATGGCTGTCCTGGCGAGAGGTGGGGAAAGGGATAGAGACAGGCAGAGAAGGGGATACAGGCATCCAAGGGATATCCAGGGATCTAGGGAGAGGGGAGCATAAAGTAATCCTGGTTCTCTGAAATCTTTTTGAAGAGGACATAGGAATTGCAGACAGCAGCTGAAGGGAGGAATCCAAATTCAGAGCAGAGCAGGAGAGGCAAAGTGCCAGAAGGGCATGTGTGAGGGGTGGACAGGGTAGAAGAGAAAGGAATTGGCAGCTGTGTTTGGAGGAGGTGACAAAGGAGCCCGTGAAATGAGGTCTGCAATTGTGCTGGGGAGAGGGAAGGAGATTTGGTGGAGAACAGCCTGATGGTAGCATGGTTATGAGCCATGGGAAAGGGTGATGGCAGTGGTGGACTGAGGGTTGATGATCTTACGAGCAGTAAATGGGAAAAGTTTCTGGAAAAAGCTGAATCTGAAAACTCAATGCATTTTTGCAGAAGGACTTCATCATGTGCCATTTTTGAGGAAGGTTGCTTAGGTCTGGCACAGGGAAAACATGGAAGAACAGTATCTCTCCTCTTTCTTGTGATAGCTGTCCCTTGCTAAGCCACTGAAGTTTCCTCATTTTACTGTTTTTTAGCATGTAGGATATGTAATATTGCACACTAGCCTGGTTTTCCCTGACAAAGGTTCCAATTTCAAGCTTCAATAAATAGGTATGGCAGAGCCCCCAGCTGATATTTTTTTTTTCTCCTTGTTTTTTAATAAGTTTGCCTGGGGTCTTGCAGTCAAATAAAAGACATGCTCCATGGTCTGGAGATCTTATCATCTAGGTGGGATTTGAGTGGGATTTGTGGTTTCAGGAGAGTCCTATCAGGGTTTGCACAGACACTCCTCCTCACCATCACACCACATTTTTCACAGTCTGGACCAGATTTAAAGTCTGACCCTTAGCTGTGATTTTCTGGGCTTTGACCAGAGCTGGAACATTGTTGGATCTGCTTGGCAGATTGTTCTGTTCCTCTCTTTTGTCAAAACCAGCAGAGGGGACCACAGTGATCAAACCTCCTGTGTCTGCACTAAAACACAGCCCTGCGACTGCATACTTTCTAGCTTGCTGAAATACTAAAGGTAGTTGCAGAGGTCTCAAGGAGAAAGAGCCCCTTCAACTGCTTGCACCCTGCTAAGTGACCCCATTGCCAGTGCTTGTGCTCTGGGAGGAGCAGAAGGGTCATAGACTGTGAAAATAAAAAAACCAAAAAGTGAAAGCTGCTTAGACTGGATTCCACTGCCCCATTTATGTCCCTTTCTGTCTCATGGTGTTCATGGGGGTCATGGTAGCGATGGAGATTGTGGCAGAGAGCAGGAGCATCCCATTCCTTCTTCCACTGCCTACAAAAAGTAGTAAAATATATTAATGATTTATCCAATCACTCTGGGGTAAGATTGTAAATTACTGTATATTTGGAATTGTTATACATGAGATGCTAATGGTTTCTATTTCAAAGCACATTAAAACCTACAGCAGTGATGTCCGTGGCAGCCTGGACCTCAGTAAGCTCATATTACGCTTATAACTCCAGCCTTTCTTTTGTTTCCTTTTTTGTATAGCATATGTTTGACATTTTATTTTTATATTACGGTTCAGGGAGTCTTTTAGTGAAGCCTCATCGCTAATTCTGGAGGACTGAAGACATCCAAACGTTACGTACCCAACCGCGCCAGCCACCTGCTACATCTACATGACAGAAGCAGGGAGGTGGTATCGGTCTGGATTTGCTACTTGCCTTTTGTAACCAGCGTGTGAGAATCAGAAGAAACACCCATATGGCTCATGTGTGCATGACATATCAGCAGCCTCTCCTGGGAACAAATGTCAGCTCTGTTTACGAATGTAGGTTCAAATGTTGGTTATAATAGCACGGTTGGTATTGCTACCTCAGAGATGAACTCTGATCAAACCTTTTGTGGTTTCCAGTTGCAGCTGGTTTCTGTTCCCTTCTCTTTCTCAAAGTCTTGGGAGAGGACAGGTGTGGGACTTTCTGCAATGCTCAGCAGTTATAATAACATTTATACGAGAGGGGAGACATTTATTAAAGTGCTCCCACTGCAGCAGCACCTATGTAAACAGAGTAGGTGCACGAGTAGGTGTCTGACAACAGTGCCTGTCCCCAGGGAGCTCTCAACCCAGCCAAGCAAGCAGAAAATGGAGGAGAGACACAGGAAAAGTCCCTGCGCAGGTCACTGGGAGAGCCAGGATCTGGGAAAGGCAATTTCAGTTCCCCAGATCTTGAGTCACAGCAAGGGTTTACTGTCACTGGTCAGAGTCAACCAGCCCCTAAATAACTTGAAGAAATTATTTTGTGGTAATCCAAAATAGAACACTTTGCTTTCAGGCAATTGAATTCTTACCTCTTTTACTTAAAATTGTAGCTCAACGTCAAAGTAAAATTGGTTTCATTGGGTCACAACAACTTGACATGAAAAAGATACTGATAAACCGGGTTCACATGGAGCCCTCTGAAGGATCCCTTTGCATTTCATAAGCTGAACCGTAACAGGATGTAAATGGCAATCCAGTGTGCTCCTATAGGACACAGAGTGCCCCCCTCCTCTTCACCCTGTGTCCTTCTCCTCCCCACCACAGCCTGTCTCACTTCTAAAATAGTTCTAGTAAGGTGACCGGAGGGTGAAATTATTGGGTCTTGATCTTTCAATTTTCATTGAAGCTGATTTTCTAATGGCTTATAAAAAACATCATTTAAAATATGCATCAAAAGTAATCCAAGCAGACTCCTCTTTACCCTGAGGCCTAAAGGTGAGAGAAGGCTCCTATACTCAGCAAAGTGGCAAAAGCAAAGTCTGACTAAAACTGAGTGAATTGCTCTGTGATGCAGAGAAGGGCTGTAACCATGGACTCTGTTCTCCCCCGAAGCAGCTCCTCCTTAGCCTCTCCATATTACTGCATAATATCTGCATTATCCATGTGACTAAGCCCCTCGGGGCGTACAGCAGGCTCCCTGGCACCCAGGAGGGAGCTCGACCTCTGCTAGATTACTCTCCATGGATAGGGAAGAAATTTCCAGTGTGGTTTTTTCTCCATGACAGGTCAGAAGATAATGAAGCCTTTAATCAAAACCCTGAGTTTGTGGCAAGGAGTGAACAAGACTAATTGGGGAAAAAGAGAGAGTTCAATGGAAAATGACTGCAGAAACAGCCTGATATTGATTAGTGTTTAATGAGGCCATCTTTTCAAATGCTGGTAATTTTTCTAGAGGTGAATTAATCCACATTAAGTTACTGGAAATCAGTAGCAACAAGCATGTCAAAGCCCAAGAGGACATTGCACAGTCAGTTAAGTCCACTTTGTGAGAATTACCAGAAGGTCTTTAGATGGATGGTAATTTTGGTTTTATAGCAGCAGAACAATGCAATAGGTAGCATTTTCCTTGTGGAAGGAGCACAGCTCTTGGGTGTGATTGTATGGAAATGAGAACCCTGGCGTTAGCAGGGGTTTGGGAAGCTACAGTTAAGGCAGATAAACAACCCCAAACCCTTCCAATTGGACATATAGCATACTGCTGTGGAAATAGGGACCAACTTATTTCAGGTAACAAATGAAAAGGTAGAGAAGCCTATGATGAAAAACAGCAGCCAGATTGTTGGTAGTTAAGGCATTGACTGGGCTGTCAGGGCAACACGCCTGTACATGGCTAAGGCACGGTCTGAAGACACCCAGCAATTTAGGTGAGGAGAGGCCACACTGGGAGCTACAACAGGCTCATAGGCACTTTGAGGGGAATTCCCAAATGTCAAATGTGACTTTCAGTGTGTCTATGTTATCCTGGGTCTACTGGGTATCCAGAGTCCTTGGGTCCAGCAAGGGTGGAAAATACCTTGTCATGGGGGGTGAATCTGGCAGTCTCAGTTCTGTTTGGGAGCCAGCTCTCTATCTAGCCCAACCTAGTCATATAGTGAAGCAGTGTTATCTCTTTGTATGTTCATAATATCATATGTTATGTCTTGCCTGTGAGCTGCTTTTGAAGCTTTCCCTTCTCATGGGTTCTGGAAACAGATGGTAGATCTTACGGATCCTGGTTAGATGGAGACTTGGGAACTTGGGAGTGGTGAGGACCAGTTTTAGACAGTTCCCTCTGCAGTACGCTCCGTGAGGGCCAATGCACATGTGCAGTGCTGCAGCTGTCATGCCCATGTGCTGCAGGTTAGTGGGAGAACCAGGTGACAGCACAGGAGAAAGCAGGGACAAGCACCGAGGTGCGGCTCGCACGAGGCACCATGCCAGCCCTCTGCACCGCTGAGCCGGCTCAAGTTGGACTTGGTGCACAAAGGAGGGTTTCAAAGAGTTGTTGTGTGACCTGGATGCATGAGGCAGTGTGGGTTTGGGTGTGAAGAGGAGCACAGGTTTCAAACCCAAAGGCTTCATCTAATCCACCGTGTGTCATCCTTCTTCATACCAGATGCTCTCAGCTGGCGAGTGCAACCCCAAATGTCTCTGCTCTCCCTCTCCCACTGCAGCCCCTGAATAATGCTGATAATCCAGTCAATCTCTTCCAGAAATGAGTGGTTTATCAGCCAGGTGAAGCTTTCACCCAGGCTGTCTGGCGGAGCGACAGCCCTCTTCGGCAGCAGTGTGGCTCGTCCAGTGCATAGGCTCAGGTTTTCACCGTGGGAGCCGTTCATCTGGATCCAGTTCATCTTCCCTGCAAATAAGGGAATCCAAGGAGTTTGTCTCTGGTTTCTCCAGTGACACCAAGTTATGTAAACATGCTTGCTGCCGTTAACAGCTCGCCATTTTTATTGTTTGAAACATAATCAGTTTGTATAATGATATGGACCGATTTGGGTATCCAGTCCAACATACTCTGCCTGCTGGCTAAACATTTTATTGTCGTTAATTTATGGGGACTGTGCTGGCCTCTTTGAAAGACCTTTCAGAATCACAGCAGTTTATAATGATACCACAATGCAATTCAGCATTTCCAAGAATTACTTTTGTTTTGTTTAGAATAGAAAAGACTTTTTAAAGTTTTTTTTTTTTTCCTGTTTCTAATCAAACAGAAATATTTCTATTTATGTACTTTAAAAAAGCATTCCCAGTTTCTTTTTTTTTCTTTCCTAGTTGTTGGCCTGACCCTCTGACTTCAGCGGGAGCCGGGGAGGGGTGTGTTAGTGCCTTGTTGAAAAGACTGTAAGCATCCTGCGTGGAGCTGCATGGGTCCCCAGCCGGGCCCTGCCACTGCACCCCATGCACACTTTGGAAACCAACCACAGACACTTGGGAGTGTGTGCCTTGGCAAACCTGAGTGCAGAGGAAACTATCAAACATTCAGAGCAATTGTTGACAATTTCCAGTCACCACTAATTGCTTGGGGTTTTCTTGGACCTCAGCCACATCTATACCTTTGTGTCCTTAATCACTAGGCACCCTTTGGATAATATGTCACACCTGGGACATAAGATAATTTATCGCTTGCAGATGGATTAGCATCGCAGCTCACTTAGATAAATTTTACTTTAGCCTCAGTCCCAGAGGCCCTTCTTTTATAGCACAGTTTTATCCATTAAAATTATGACTTCCAAAATTCTGTTGTATTTTATGACTTCCATGAGATATTTATGACCCTTACTGTTTAAGTGGACATTTCTAGAGATTTACTGCAGAAATAATTCAGGCAAATAGCTCAGAAGAGGTACTGCCAATAGCTTACAGTTTAGGTTTGGTGTTGTTAAAAGACACAGAAAACAGAGTGCATATTTAAGTATGGATCCTTAATGCATAATACTGAAATGCCACTGAATATGTATTCAAAAAACCTATCCTTATGGACTAGTTCTAGACAAAATCCAAACGTTGAATTTTAATCTTCCATGCTCCCTCCTTCCCCAAAGCTGTGCATATCCTTTGCTTTTCTGCAAAGTGTGAGAGAAGAAAGCAAAGGCCAATTAAAAAGAATTCAGAGACTCAGATAAACTAGAGTCAGAAGAGCCAAAACAGCATATACAGGCCATTCCCTTGCTAATGCAACATTACTCCATGGCACATTTTCAGTGGTTTTACTGCTCTTGTTCTAAGACATCCATGAAATTAAATAGATGTCTTTTACCTTGGGAAGCTGTCAAACAGTTTATTAGAAAATACCTTTTCCTCTCTTTCTTTATACTTCTTTGTACTGCGGTTGCCTTCAGTTATTTTGAAAAGCTAACTATACAACATATAGTGGCTGCATAGACAAATCATTTCTCTGACACTTATTTTTTCCTAGAAATCCAGAACTCTGTACATTAAGCCTTAGATGTAAAGCAGGAGGTGACTGCAAATGGCTGCAATTCCCCAAGTCATTGCTTACCAGACAAGCTGAGAGAAAAGATTTTTTTCTATAAGCAGTTGTTTCTTAGAAGTTGTCTTTCACCAGTGAGCTTTGATGTCTGTCACAGACGCAATACCCAAGTAGATGAGGCTAGAAGTGTTGCTGGTTTTTATTCAGTAATTAAATCAGTTGTACACTGACGGATTTAGGGAACACAGAGAAAAGCCAGACAAGAGGATTCTGAGAGGAATATGTGACAGAATAGCTCTTAGCTCAAATATAAAATCTAGTTTATAAGTCTAAGAATAATGCACCAGGTAAAGCCCAGTCACACCACAGTCAGGCCCTCATGAGCAAATTTGCGGTTATTGTGTATTAATCTCAGCTGGCTCTTAAGATTCCAGGGGGACCCACAAGTTGTCTGGAAGAAATACACTTCCACAGGCCCTGTGAGGGGGCAGATATGAGAGGTGTTCCTCTTTTCCTAGCTGTTTAGTTTTGTCCTAATTGGGCTAATGCTATGGGTAGCTGGGGCCGTGAAAGACAGAGCTCAGGTTGCAGTCTGACAGAGCCACTGGAGGCTTAACCTGCTGCAAGGGGAAAGTTGAGCTCTGTCTGTTTGGTCCTTTTAGGACTAGAACTGGTCATCTGTTTTATACTATAGAAAGTCTGAGGATTAGAAAAGTAGCCTCCACAGCTTATAGTGTGTCTCTGTGAGAAGTGACTGATGCTGTTGGGCAACTCTGTGATACATTTCCCAGCTTTTTTCTCTTTGGGGTGAGTCTGAAGTCTTTTACAGCACTGCAGCACAGCAGCAGAAAGCACTCTTGTTAGCTTGCCAGCTTTCACATTTCCAGCATGCGCCTATTTTATAGCCTTCAACATCCTGATCCCTTGGTGAAGCTGTTCTGTTGGGCAGCTGAGGGGGACCCCACGGAAGGTCTCCAAACACCTCTCTGGGAATGGCACACCAGATGATACAGGTGCTGGGTTCAACGGGTCACAGAGCAGCAAGAGGTATATCACAAATATCTCACTCCCACGGATTTTAAGTGAAAATCAAAAAACCAGACTTATCCAGATATGTAGGCTTGCAATGCATATTTTGTATTAGGAATCAGATTCCTAAATACTTCTAAAATTTGCCACAGATTACTGTTCAAAACATGGAAGTCACTGCAGAGTCAATAACTTTTACTCATTAAGTTAATGTAATTCAAGACAAAAGACCAAATCCCTCCCTGCAACTGGTTCTTCAATAGATTTTACAGCATGACAATCTTTCCCCAATGAATCAACTTGTATGTGCAAAAGGTATGAGTATGGCTCTCACAAATGGTTAAAGGAACTGATTCCAAGAGGGTTTATCTGTTTGCAGGAGCAAATTCATAAGAGGTGATGGGAGGAAGACAGCCAAGTTTAACTGTTAGTTAAAGGTAGCCTGTCCTCATCTGTCTGGGAAAGAGATAAATGTACCTGCGGGAAGATATCCTGACTACATGTTGCATCAGCTCCAGCTACTAAATGGCTCTCTTTGGTCCTAGCATCTCTGGCTCTGTCAAGGAACCGCAGCCAATAGCAGAGCTCCTGCAGAAAGAGAAGGGGGTTAAATTAAAATAGTGTGATTTAAGACTGACATGGGTCTTGGACTGACCTTTACACATGGCAGATTTTATCCTTCAAGTTTCTTTCCTCCCCTCCCCGCCCCAAAATATGCTCCTTTTCCCTTCACTGCTCTCCCCTGCTGAACTCTCTCTATACAGTTTTGTAACAGAACTGAAAAAACAAGAAACAGACACACTATTGTATGTTCAAGCTCATACAGGACTCTAAAACTAATCTTTGCTCTGGCAAATCTCATGCAGCATTGACTGCTTTGCTGGCTACTTCATTCATCATGTGGAAAATGCATTTTACTGACTACCAATTACAAGAGCCAAACAGTGGCTTTGTCAGTATTACATGGTAACCATTACCTTTGTAATTGCATAGTGACTGATGTACAGTATGATGTAATGACAGGTTAAATAAATGCATAATAATTTGTTCTGCTCAAAGAAAGGAATGCCAGCACGTTAACACAATTACAAGTTATTTTATGTGATTATACATGAAGTAAAGGTATACATTTATCGTAAAAGTCATGGGTAGCTGCTATGTTTCAACTTCTAAAAATTCCTTTTCACCTTCAAAATGTTTAGAGATGTATAATCTCTCTGCACCCTTGTTAATAGTGTTTGCAGAAGAAACATTTCAAAATGTGCTAGAAATGTTGGAGTTCCCTTGGTATAAGGGATTCTTTTTTTGGGCTTGTTTGGGGTTTGGTTTTTTTTTTTTTTTGGTACAATGTTCCATTAGAAATTTTCATTTACTTATTGAAAACTCAGTAACAAAATATATTTCGGTAACTACTTAAAACAATGCAGGCCTAAATTGTGGGTAGTATATGTTGTCCTGTGTTAAAGAAAAAATGAGTAGAAAAGTAGTGTGAGGTCAGTTATTTACCAAAAAAACCCCCCAAACCCTCATGTAGTTAAAAAAGATTTCTGACAGGAGATGTTGATGTGAAAAATGTCAGTGAAACACATTTAGGAGCTAGGGAATAATCTCAGTAACATTTCACATATGGAGAAATAGAAGTAAAATTAATGGCACAAAAAGATTATCATAGTTGGGAGTAAAACTTGGAGGTTTTCAGTTCTGTGCTGAGAGCACTAACTCAGGAACACAAATTAAGAGCGTGAGAGTGCTGTTATTGTGAGCCAGAATGACCAAGCAGTCACAAAACAGATTTTCTCTGCATCCATGTTTCAGTTTGGATATTCGGGTTAGTTTTCCTCCCAGACGACCAAAAGCCTAAAGGTCCCAGTTCACAACTGGTACCTAGGACTGCCTCTACCACAGTGCCAAAATGGCAGGAAAGGACAAGGTTACAGTTGTCTTGCTTTGGATTTGGCACATCCAGAGGAAAAGAAGGAAATTGAGCAATTTGGAAACCTGTGTGTCAGGAAAACACGTGCTTAAAATCTTTTAGATCCTTTCCCCCATACAATCACTTACCTCTTCCCCGCCTCTAAATTCACCTTCCAAAACCTCCTCTTCTCTCTAAAATTGGTATGTCTTTCCTGCTGTTCTCCAGATCGCATCTCTCCTTAGTGCTTTAACATTATGTGTTCTTACTATAGGATGTCTTCTCTTTCCTTGAAATAACCTGATCTGGCTTTGCAATTCACAGACCCTTAGTGCTCTCAACAAGCTCCTGGGCAAGTAATAGTTTATGGAGGAAAAAGATTAGTTTTCCCCTATATGTGACAATTCACAATCATCTAAAGCTATAATTTAGCTTTGATGTGTTCAATATGCAAATCTTCTGTGGCAATGTTCTTCCTTGGAAACGCAGGGATTTGTGGGAGGGTTTCCTCTGTTGGTGATAATAATTCCAATAGCAATTTTGTAATACAGAGGAAAAGGAATGGGAAAAACAATGTGATTTTAAAACCTGTATGATAGCCTTGAAGGTAAGGTTTTGACTAGATAAAATTCCTACATGCACAGACAGAGAATTGCTGAGGCCTTGAGAATGGCTGGAAGTCTTTCCTCTCTGGTTGGAAGTCAGCAATGTCCTCATTTTGGTGGAAGTGGTGCCCAAATTGAGAAGTTATATTCCTGTTGCAGCCTTATCTTCTCATAAGTCACAGAGGTAAGGTTCATCATTTCAGGCTGGCTATGTAAAAGTGAGGAGGCTAAACAGGATTTCATGCCTAATTAAGGAACAGGAGACATAGAAGAAATGCAAAAGCATTCTGGCTGTGTTTCTTGCCAGCATGGCAAGATGCCAAACATGATGTTATTTTCATTAAAAAATAATCCAGCCACCAAGCCAGGAAACAAGAAATTAATTATTCCTCTACCCTTAATTGGTTTAGTGGTGGACTTGGTAATGTTAGGTTAATGGTTGGACTGGATGATCTTAAAGGTCTTTTCCAACCTAAACAATTCTATGATTCTATGATTCTATGAAGCTAAATGCTTTGGAAGGTGCCAAAATGCTCCTGTTTCACAGAGATGCTTGTGGTACCGGGGCATCTAAGTAGATCCACAGGAAAAGCTGGGTGAAAGCAGCATCCATCAGGCTGGTCTGTGAAGGGGAGTTCCAGTGGCACCAGCCTTCTGGCACTACCTCTGGTGCTACTGCCATCCAGAAAAACAGGTTTCACACACAGGGGTAAGAAGTAGCACTGACCATGATGGAAATGAAGTGAGAAGGCATGAGGGGAGAGAGACCAGGAGCTAGAGGACCAAGGAGGAGAAGCTGCTCAAGTAAGAGGTTTCTATTCCTAATTTCTTATTCTAATTTCTAAAAATTAGAAAATTAGAAAATTACTGTGCCCTGTAATGCACATCTTTATGAAGACACATGAACCTTGGGAATCTTGTCCATTGTATCCATCCTTTCAGCTATGTTGGACTAAAACACAATCAAAGCAGTGAAATTTTGTAATAACATCTGGAGGATATAGCCTTTTTCTGATTCAGAATACAAAGCAAGGTTATGTTCTTATGTAGAAGGAACCAGTTCCTCCTTCTTCCCAAGCATGCAGTAGATGTTAGAAGCTGTGAGAAACTTAGAGAATCTAGGTTTAAGTTACAGAACAGCAGTATGATGTGAGCAATCTTCAAATTATCATGTATGGTAAGTCTTCAGGACTGATTGCACAGTACCTTCCATACAGTGGCTGGATGTGGTAATTATTACTGTATCATTACAACATAAATACATGATCAGTCTGTCCTCCAAGCTGGGAGTTCAGTTTAGTGAAATTATATGGTTACCAGGGAGGAGCAATTGCCTAGATTGACACACGATCTTAGCAAATTCTAGTAACTGTGTAAAGTTGCATAATTGCATTCAGTTATTCAGCAATTTTTTTTTCTCTAATTTCTGCTTACTGCCATGTAATTATGACAAAATTACATGGTTATTTCACCTTATAAAAGAAAGTAAACCATAAAGATTCAGAGCTTGCTTCACAGGCCCTGCTTAGCTTTAAGCAGAGGAATAACCCTAGGCAAAGTCAATGTGGCTTTCCCTGGGCTTGATGCTAAGCAGGGCTATAGCACAGCAATGTACGATGTGCCAGATTTCTAAACTGCCTTTGAGTCTAAGCAGGGAAAGTCAATCTCATTTTGGAATTTTAGCTTACTTAAACATATTGATCTTCATATACAGATGTGAGCCCAAAAAAAAAAAGGTGAAAAAAGGTGAGAAAAAAAGAACAGTAGAAAGTATATAGTTTAAACTATCCATATATATGTTTGTGTGTGTTCTTAACTTCAGCTAGACTTTTATTTAAATTAATTAATTTTTGAAATAAAATGTGTTTAAATTACAGAGGGGAAGCGCTCGCAAACTCACCATGCATTTTGTGAGTGTTGCAAGCACCATTGGTCTGGAAGCTCACCGTGCCTCAAGCTGCTCAGTTTCCATGTTTTCCTGGTGCTGCAGGGTGCTTATGGCATCAGTAACGAGTATGTTGGTTATGTTTTTGTCATGCTCAGGACCACTGTCCTTTTGAGCCACTTTTATTTTGTTTGCAAGGAACTGTAAAGAGTTTTTTTGTTATGTATGGGCTGGGGAGTGGCAGCAGAGGAATTTGAGGCCCCTTCTCTGTCCCTAGACTAGATAAGGCACAGGCAGCTGCATGCCAAGCTCTTTCCTGCCGCCTGTCAGTGATGGGAGGGTTTTCCCCCTGCAGAGTTGGGAAGTAATTCAATCTCCATGCTGGATCAGGTCTGGGCCATGCCCAAGCAGAGGTGGCATGTTGTGTTAAATTACACTTGCATTTCTTTTGTTACACTGTATGAACTACTGTTTGGGGAGGCTGGAGTGAGACTGCCTGGCAGTCTTTGCTCTGGCACATTGGGGCAGGCAGGGGCTGGAGATGTTTTTGGCCAAAGGGCAGAGCATTTTCTCCCAGACCTCACTTGCTCTCCCTATCACCCCTTCCACATGCAGCAGTCGCGTGAAACAGATAGCTGGAGACCCCAACACCCTTCTAGCGTAACAACGTCTCCACATGCAATAGTTGCCCTTGCTACTTCAATCTCTTGTTTTGGAAGAGATAGGTTATTTTTCAAATGCTGTTGATCAAGCCCTGAAAAATCCAGAGTACACCGAAATATTTTAGACTGGACAGGTCGGTGCTCCAGAACTCCAGACCACCAATTGCTTGTGACCTAAGTGAGGGTTAATGGGCATAAATACTGAATGGGGTACAAGAAGGCAAAGTTAGGCCATTCCAGCTGTCTGTGTGGGAAAATAGTGCAAATACTTGAGAAGTATAAAATGTAGTTGTATGTGACTCTTCAGGAAAGCTCACTTCCTTACCCAAGAGAAATTATTTAAGAAAATTGAACTGGAGCGGGCACAGACAAAGGGTTCTCTGGCAGAGACATCATTTGGGACAGTTCTTTTCAACAGTGATCATCTGATCATCTGCTCTTCAAGGACAGGACCTCACCTCAGCTTTTCTTCCACAAAGCAAACTTTCAGGATCTGAAAAAGCCATAGGTAATTTTCTCTAGGGTTCATGGTTTTATGGAAAGAATGAACCCATAGACGTTAATAGCAACTAAAATGCTGAACCTGGAGTATTCAGTGCTATATGACATACAATAGGAAGCATATACAAGTATCTGTTCTCTTTCTATCAAATTGTGAAGGCCAAAACATAAATACGCTTTAATGAATAGCAGGTAGCATCA
This sequence comes from Pelecanus crispus, assembly GCF_030463565.1. Classification (NCBI taxonomy): domain Eukaryota; kingdom Metazoa; phylum Chordata; class Aves; order Pelecaniformes; family Pelecanidae; genus Pelecanus; species Pelecanus crispus. Next base: position 71,833,016 of record NC_134645.1, read on the forward strand.
ATCAATTAGTTTAATCTTCAAAGTCAGTGTGAAATAGTAATAATGAAAAGACCTGTTATCAAGTCCATGTGACAATGAACAATGAGATCTTGCCTATATCGTAACTCTTATGGTAGCACTCAGTTTTATTTCAGGGAAAGCTACTGCCTGTTTTCATTTTCTTTAAATCGTGTATGTGTATATTTTGAATTCATATAATTTGTAAAGGATTGAAAACCTAATTGCCATTATCAAGCATTAAGGCAGCTGAGCTGGCTTTCAAGCTCTACATATCTCCAGGCAATCACATTTGAAAATTAACCCAGTGAATAATACTTTTAAAAATTAATATTTTTTAAAAATAAACATTTTGAAAAGTACTGTTTTCTAAATTCACTTTTCTGTCATTTTAGAAGTGGTAAACTTACCAGTTGATCTCAACCCTCAGCCCTGCAGCTCTTCTTGGCAACATCTCAAATAAACAGAAGGGGTCTTGTTTTGTCTTCAGGTATCTCTATGCAACTCCCCTTGCATGTAGAGAGATTTGTATGTGCATATTGGTGTTTTTTCAGGTGAAATAAAAATTTTTGTATTAAAAGTCTTTACAAGACAGATTTCCCTCTTTTTTCTTCCATGTTACCATTTTTTTGCCTCGAAATATGGTAATGGTAAAAATTATGGAAGCAGAAAGCACAATCCTATGTCAAAATAAGACCAACCTGGTAAGTTTACAAGTAATGTGGCTTTGTTGTTTAAAAATATTTGGTCAAACCAAATTCTCACTAGTAAGTTACATTTATGGAGTGCAGAGATAAAAATGGAGAAGTAGGTAACTGTAAGACCACAGCAGAACAGAAAGACACTTGAAGGCCATACTGTAGAAGATATTGTCATGATGTCAGCAACAGATAAGCCTTGTCTTTGAAAGAAACAATTCCTTTCTCAGCTGCACATAGTGCCCTCAGCTTTCAGCACTGGGCAACATCCTATAATCTTTCAAGCTGCTTCTTTGAGATGACAGTCAATTGCCTTTGCTTTCTTGGGCAGCCCATAGATATAGACATTTCTCTTGTGATTCACAAGTATCAAAGTGAGTGGGAATGTCAAGCTGGGTTGCCAAGCTGTCAAGCAGTTCCCTGGCAGGTTAATTTTTTTTTATCACTAATATTATATTTCATTGAGATTTGACTTGTCAAATCAGGAAATATGTAAAAACAATGTATTGACTATGTTTAGCAGAACAACATTCAGATTTGAGGTTGCCAAGGCTCTTGTTAAAATGGGTTTTCTGCCTTCTACATTCACAAGACCATCAAAAAGTCTGTTAGGAACAAGAAACAAGATGGTAGTACTGACTTTTCTTTATTTTCTGAGCTCTGAAGATTTGGAAATTAAATGCTATTTATGATAAAGTGTTGTTCTCAGGATAATTGTGGTTCACAGGAGGAATTTAAATTTACAGTCTGTACGCTGCTGTCTTGCTACAGTCTCCAGAGGCTGAATGTGCAGGCAGACGCAACTATAGCAAGTGACCTAAAGAAACTAACTCCCAGCTACTCTGGAGAAGCAGCTTATGACAGGTCAATAACTGCTAATGGCATTTTAAGCCATCACACTCAGTTATTCTATGCTTCTTGCTCATGACATTTCTGTGCTAGCAGTCCCAACGGGAAGATTTGAAACAAATAATAAGGGGTTCTCCTTTACAGGAGGCACAGGTGAGCATTCCTTGCTGCAGGATATTATGGATATAACAGTTTACCTGGGGCCAGGGACAAAGCTATGGAAGAGAAGCTCCACAATGACTCAGTATCATGAAAAACAAAAGCATCACTTCTGGCTCAGGAAGTCCCTAAGCCACAAATTCCTGAAGGCCATGAGAATACCCTGAAGAAGTATTCTAGGGCCGTGGTCTATTATGTTCTACCATCACTCTTGGTGACAAGGCGCTGGTTTGGATGAAACTTTGCCTTGACTCAGTATGGCCATTCTTAGGTCCTTATGTCCCTGCATTCACCATTTGTACCTCCAGAGAGTCCTTGGTGGGAGCAACAGAACAATTTTGAAGAAACTGTTAGTACAAAGACATCCTGTGCCTAGTTTAGACTTGAAAGGGCTAGCCACATCCAGGAAAAATTCTGAAATACCAGTTTGAATGGGATGTGTAAGTGGGATTCCCTGACTCGGTTTTTAAATTGAATGTATATGCTGAGAGGGTGTTCCTTAAACATTGATTTCGTTTCACAGATTTCAGCAGATATGACTACTGAAAACAGAAAAGCTGTTGGGGAATGTGAGCACTGTTGTCCAGAGAGACAAAAAGTGGCTTGTGGCCTTTGGTAAGTATAGCGCTTCTCTCCTGAGGAAACATGTCACTCTGGTCTTTCTTGCTTGTACAAACCTCAAGCAGTACTTTACATGTTAAGGGGGTATTTCAATGCAACCTATCTTTTCTTCTGACATTCTGAACTTTATTTTAAAGGGGAATTCATCTCCATTTTTGTAGCATCAGCAGCTGATGTGAATAGCTTAAGACTGCACCAAAGACTGCCACCAAACTTGAAAGAAGAGAAACAAACATTCAAAGATCAGTGTAATCTATTGATTTTAACTGACTGATTACAGCTGTAAAGGGTCATAAAGAAAAGTCATTTTATTAGATGTCATCATTCTGCTGTGATCCTCACTTCAGACTGAAATGAGTCTGTTCAAAGCGGTGGTGTCTCATTTTAATCACACATGCAGTTGCAATAGGAAGCATGAAGTTCCCTGTATTTTCTTCTGTATGTTAGAAAAATTCTTCCCTACCTTCTGTTTTTGTCTTTCATATATTACCCTTTCTCAAATTTTGCTCGGAGCCATTAAAAGCAAATGGCTCCACCGTCACCACACCTCTGCTCCTGCCTCCTGTTACATTAAATCAAAGTGCATAAAACAGTATAGCAATTTGCTCCCAGAACTGTGATCTTCAGTGTTGTCCTGGAGTGTAGATGAGTTGAGCATGATGGCTGGAAGGAGAAAGCATGAGGTGGGATAAAGTCAAATGGTGCATAGGAGTCCAAAAGGAGCTGTAAAAATGTGGTCACTCAAAAGTGCAAATCTGGTTTATTTTTCAAGTATTAAAAACAGACATTGCCTTTGGCAGCAGTTTGGAGAAATATGTCTTAGCAAATTTCCTGACTGAACCAAAGAATTATTCAACATTACTTAAAGACTTGAAGCTACAACCTAAATAGTAATTAGCATACTTGTTACTGGCATTGATGCTTTTCTCTGCAGGAAGCAGATGTAACAGAAAATATGAAAGTGATAAAAAGTTCCATTTTTCACCAGTCCTGAAAGTCATTTGGGGATATTGTTTTATTTTCTTTTTTACCATCATGTCATTCACTGTTCAGAGCTCTACTAACATCACTTGTCCAAATACAGAGAGACAAAACTAGCCAGAGATCTAGCAGTATTTTAGCACAGTTGGCATGGCAGAAAGCCATTGAGATTAAACAGTGATCCATAAAGGATGCTCTGTAATCCCAAGGAGGTGTGTCGGTGGAAGCAATGAACTACACTGACATTTTTACTGATGGCGATGGCTGGCATTCAAAGCATTTAGCATTTGGCAGTGATGAGTGGCCAGCCAAGGCAGCAGTGAAATTTGGAACCATCCAAGATCTCCTCCGAGTTAACAATTTACTTCTGTTCCTTTGTTATGAAGTTGACAATCTGGAATTCATGGCTTGCCTGGTGATCAGCTGCCTTGAAGGAGGGAAAGGAATCAGCCTCTTTCTATGATGCAGTGTTTTCTTACATTATATATGGTCTGTCCTGTGGCACTTGGTTTCAGACTGTGCTTCAGCCTGACATTCATCTTCTCAAATCCATACCATAGCTCAGACAGATGTCTCTGGAGCCTTATCCAGAAATGCTGGAGGAAAAGAAAACAAAGAAAGAAGAAAAAACTTGATTCATGGAAGGAATCTTCTGATCCTGGTAGTTCTCCACTTTAGAAAGTCTAAGATAAGCAAATCATATATGATTTCAATTTAAAGAAGTAAAAATCTTAAATATTCTCACAGCAAGGATTAAGGAATTAGTGAAATTCATTAAGAAAAAAAGATTAGAAGAATTAAATAACATCCAGCTTTGTGAAAAGCAGTGAACAAAAGGGGTGGCCAGAGTATGATCACCACTCCTTTGGAGATTTCTGAAGATATTCTCTTCTTATACAGAAATGAAAACCAAATTTTCTGGAAAGTGAGTTATATCAAAACATCTGCTTTCAGGGCAAAAAGGTTTATTTATGTATTTGTCTTTGATGTGCAAAATCAGACTCAAGGCTTTCCAGTGCCCAATTCAGAGTAGATTTTTCAGGTGAAATCCATCTCAGCACAGGCAGGAAATGGTGTCTTCCATCCTGGTACCTAAAACACTGAAAAGCAAGTAGTGAGGGATAGAGAGAGTGTGGGATTTAGTTAATCTACTTTAGACATCTGCAAGGTAGATGTCTTCATGTGAACTAGTGGCTCCCTTTATAATCAGAAGTGGTTTTAGGCAGAGAGTAATATAGGTGTTTCTGGGGTGCAATTCACTTGCCATAATTAGGTCTCTATGCTAGGATCTTTGCCTTAGGATCCATATTCACTCTTCAGAAGTGAGCTGGCACTGAGACTCCAGTGTTCATTTTCAATATGTGGTTACATATCTGAAACCTGGATTTGTTTCAAGCCCTTTCTTAAACTAGTTCATGCACAAAAAGGACTAGATTCTGAAATCTTCCTCAGATAAGACCTCATTCCCCACCAGGTACAGAGAAGTTTGCCACTTCAATTTCATTGTTTCTTCCTCAGTCTGTGAAAGCATGTAAATAATTAATTTAGATGCAGACATCTGCTAAGCAAACATCTAAATTTAAAGCAGGTATTTAAGATCCAAAGCTTCTCCTTCAAACCTCTATAAGAAAAAGTTAACTTCCATGAACATTTTATTTAAGCCAATACTACTCCAAACAAGGCACCAACGAAAGACCAAGATTTCGTCAAAGCTTCAGCTTTGTGGACATTTTCCAACTAGATTGCTTTGAAAAGATGTAGTTCTATTAGTTGAAAGAATTCAGCTGTGTCCTTCTCCTTACACAAATAAAAATTGCTGTCAGTTGAAGTACAACACAAAGTGTATTCTATCACTGGGGGGAAGTATAAGGTATTGAGGCAGTGGGGGGAAAGCAGCTGTGCTGTTGTCTCTGTAGCATTTTATGCATCCTTATGGAAACACCTTTATGAGGGCTGCCTGGCTCCAGGGTTGGGAAAAGAGATCAGGCCAGTGCAAAGAGTGGTCGAAATAAATGTACCACACAGTCCTGCAGGATGTGTCTGCTTTGCTACCACTTACCTACTTCCTCTTCAGTCATGAAGAAAGTAAGAGACAGAACATATTACACCCGCTATTTTAATGCCTTTGCAAGTGACATTTTTTTCTGTTTGGTAAAAATGTGTGTTATTGTTTATTTTTAAATTCCTCTGCCAGGCTGACATCATGCTCTGCACATTATGAGAAAAAATGCTGCAGGGATTTTTCTCTTTTTTTTTTTTTTTTTTCTACTTTCCGGAGAATGTAGTGTTGCAACTACTGGCAAGTTGCATACACAAACAGCAAACAGATGCTACTGCATTTAACTCCTCATTGGACCTTTCATCTCCACACAGTAGCATTTTTCTTTTTCTTTTTTTTTTTTTCTTAAAAGATACTGTTTGTGAAAGGTGCAAGGCAGCCACTAATGTGATCTCCACTCAAACCCTCAGCTCCTAGAATACCATCTTTTCATGTGTTTACCACCAAGCCCCCAAATTCCTCTGCTTCAGCCTCAGTGAATGAATAAAATATGAAGTCTTAACTCAAAACTCACTCTCCCATCCAACTACTCCCTTCACTTGCCCTGGATGGCTCCCTCTAGTCCAGGTACTTCCTCCAGCCCCTGGCTCCCCACAGTCCTGTCTTTCTTTTTCTCTTGCCCCTCAGTGTGCCTTATCAGCTTTCCTTTCCTTCCAAAACCTGACATCGAAGTTACTATACTGGGGGTTTCTTGCTAATTCTAATGTGGAATTCAAAGCAGTCTTTTACTCTGAGTGGCTTTTATTCATATCTGTTGAAGGAATGTGAAGAGATGAGGAATGAAAGACTGGATATAGTCACAGTTATTTCTGTAATTTGTTGTAATGTAGTTCCTGAGCCCCACAAATTTTTCTTCAGGTTGGTCCTCAGGGCTTGTTTAGGAAGGGAAGTGTTTTCCACCTAGATGTTGACATTCCCCCGGTTTGTTTACCTGGGTCAACCTGTAATCTCCTGGGATTTTTCTGAGATTGTAATAAAGCCCTTAGGAGGCTGTCCTCCACCTTGTGTGAGCTCAGTTCAAGAAGGTTTTATTCACATCATACACCAAAATGTGAACAAGAGACAAATTCCCCAGGCACCAGAAGAGAAAAACTCTGACGGGGACAGTGCCAGTGACACAAACAGCATCTCAGACTTAGTTTCATCCTTCACTGTTGTGACGTCTTCAATGTTGAGAAAAAAGACAGTAAAAAAAGCTGAGGTTTCTATAGAAATTTGACAGTACCTGCTTCCCTGCCCCGAGACCAGTTGTCCTATGCTGTTTTTCAGAGAAGTGACTGTAATAGACACAGACACAGGGAAAAAAAATGCTCCTCCCAGCTTCAATGTCTGTATCTCATCACTTTAACAATGGCTTTAGAAAGAAACTTAATAGGTTGGAACAAGCAACCAGATCTTGCAGTTGGGTCCACAGTCAGTGAGACCCTGTGCAGGCCCAAGAGGCTGGGGAGGGAACCTCTAATGACCTGGCTGCAGACCAAGATCAAAAGACGTTTACCTTTTATTCCATGTGACATAAAGCTAATACAATGTTTTAGAGATGGCATTGAACCAAAACATTGGCTGTCTGCCCCATTTGAGCATACAAAACATCGGAATCTAAACTCAGAATCAAGCTCTGAAATTTATGGCCGTTTTTTATTGGTATGCCGGAGAGAACAAAAAACCCAGCTATAAACCACTGAGCGTTGGAGGAGAGTTATCTCCTAGATCAAGACCTTGACACTGCATCTTGCATGTAGCTCAAAGTTTGCTTGCTCATTTCCCACGAGAGTCATCTTTGGCTCCGTCTGTTTTGGTAAATTAAAGGTGCTTGGGATAGTTCTCTGGCACTGAGCCCAACCCACATGTGAGTCTGTGTCCACATCATTAACTGCTCTTGCCCTCCAGAAGAGGATGGCTGCATCCCAAACTGTCCATTTGAAATGATCCTTGGCCCACTGTGGGGGTGCTTGCACAGCCCACCCTTGGAAAAGGGCCTGGATAACCCCACCTGCTAAGATAAGCATGTGGCTGTAAACAGCATGTGTGGATCGAATACACAAAACCGCCTCAAAACTCATCGTGTTCAAGAGGAAGATGACCATAAACCAGAGTAAACAGTGCGCCAAGGAACTACAAAGAGACTTTTGAAACAAAGAAGGAATCAGCTTGAAAGGAAATATGAAAGAGAGATCTCAATTTCTAGCAGGGGCGGAGATCTTGACGTGGAAACAGCAGTAGTCAAAACCTGGTGTGCCACCTCCAGAGACACCCTGCAGCACCCTGACCTTGGGCAGGCCAGGCAGAGCCGGCTCTCGCTGGAGCAGCCAGCATGTGGTGAGTGGGCAGCCAGCACCCGGTGAGTGGGCAGGCAGCATGGGAGCCTACCCCGGCTGCGCTCCCCGACCCGCGGGGGCTTCAGCAGGTTTCAGGGAGCAGCAGGGGCAGGAGGACAGCTGGAAGACCCCCCATGGCCGAGTATGCGCGTGTTTGCATCTGCATGTGAGTTTAAAGCTCCTTGAGATTAGGCCTGAAAGGGCGTTGAGCGGTTTGTAGGTGTTTATTAGCATTTTAGAAATCTCTAGCATTGTGATTTACCTGCTCTATTACTGATATCAATTCTGAATGTGTAGTTCATTGGTTGGTGGTTAATCACTACCATAAACAACAAAACACTACAATCCTGATTTGACTTAAACTCTGTGAACTCAGTGGTTTTCCCCTGTCGTAGCTTGTACTAACCCTTGAACTGCATGTGGGTATTGTCTGCAGGAGTGTTAGGCTGTCCCAGTAAAACAGGGCTGGGGACTAGTCTAACACTTCTAAGAGTACGGACAATCAAATCACAGTGCCCAGGAACATTTACTGGCCTTACTTAATTTACCAGTATAGATGTAGCCTATATTTTTCTCATGAGATGGCCAGCATTCTATCTGCAACATGTATTTCCTCTGTTCCTTTGGTCGTGTTCTCCCACTAAATGCCAGGAAACAAGCAGTGTCTGTAAGAGTAATGTAAGAACTTGTACACATTTAAGAAAACCTGGAGCACCTTTTTGTTTAAGTAAAATGTAGCAATTCTTGTGGAAATTAGCGCAGCATCAGCTGCTTTGGGAGTGATATGTGCACTGGACCTTCACCTTTCTATCCTCACAAGATCTTTAATGCTTCTTTGCTTACATATTTTTACATTAAAATTATAAGTGTTGGTTTGGACCAGCACTGGTATGATGGTGGCTAGATGTTCTCACCTATAACTCCACAAGATTTTGTCCCTGCACAATCTGTGCATGGGAATCCAATCTCACAGTGGTGACAGATCCCCTGTATACTGGTAAGAGCAATTTTAATGCAAGTTACTCATGGGGAGAGCCAGCTTACCTTGCTTTGGCATCTAATTCAGTGTGTAGTGAGGTGACGGTAGAAAAGAAATCGCCTGAGTGCTAACGAGGGAGAAGACAGCATCTTGGAGAGCCCCCAGAAGAAGACCAGGTACCAAGTTTGGGTGTCAGGGCGGGTGGGCAGGGTGTTCCCCTGGAGACCCTTGGAGATGTTTTCCCTCCACTGGGCGGGCAGCGGTGCTTGACTAGCTGCCTGAAACCTTGGTATGAGTTCGTTGCAGGCAGACTGGATCTCAGCCGGTGATTCCCTTGGGCCTGGTCTAACACCTAGTAAAGAAATTGGAAATTATCCCACTTGTTCCACTGAGTTTCACAGGCTTTTTTTACATCTGTCTGTCTCCCTTTCTTCTCTCTTGTGATTAATATAGAGTGCACAAGAGGAGGAAATATTTAAATACAAACATTCTCACATGAAGACCAGTATTTTGTTTTTTTGGGGGGAGGACAAAGACAGCAAGGTGCCTTTTCAGACTACTTCAGTGACAATTGCTTGCTCTTCAGCCCCATCTATGGAGTACAGGGCTGTGCAGAACCCCCCAGGCTGGCTCTGAAAGGAAAGTGCTCTGACTGGACTAATATTTGTGGCTGCTTTAATTGCATGTGATTTAGAGTAACAGTCATAAAGTGTAGAAGAAGAGTCATAAAGTGTAGCACAGTATTTTAAATTTGGGTATTCTCAGCAGAGACTCAATGCAGTCTAGGAAAAGCAGGTAGAATAAAGACTCTACCTTGCATATAATTTATTGCTCTTCTATGGCATGTAAGACTACAGTAAGATTCCCTTACTGTTGAGGAAAATAAAAAAAAAATAGGTTCTCGAAATTCTGACATTAACTAATTGTTAAAAATATTAGCACTGAGGTGAAATCACTTCACATGTTATCAGTGACTGATTGTTAAGTCTGCTTTGGTCTATAGCCTGAACTAAATTGTTTCCACTCGCTCTCTTTATAAATTTAAGGATAGCTCTACAAGGGGATTTAGGCATGACATCACCACATCTAACTTGCTGTCTGCATCCAGATCCTTGAAGTAGCCACTCACCTAACAGCCACTGAGGAGCACAGCTCCTATTTAAATTAACATGAGTTAGGCTCCTAAATAGCTTTCTAATGCATGCATTTAAGGGCCATTGGTGAGCCTGCTGTAACTTGCAGGGAAGGAGTGCAAGTCAGATGATACACCATGACAATAAAGTCACAGCTAATTCTTGAAATGATATCATCCTCAAAAAATAATAGTTAACAAATGTTTTGGGCTGTGTCTGGAAAGGAGTTGGATGCTTCCTCACATGGCGAATGGGAGAGTTAGAGCTTCAGCTGGGATTTACAACCAGCCACTAACTGAGTGGGGACATGCCTACACCGTTCACTTGGGAGTGCTGACCTCTCCCCTATTCACCAGGCTAGGCACTCGTCTTCAGCCTATGTGGGCCTGCATTTAATAACCCAAGCCTTCTTTTTAAACCAAGGTAATAAAATCACCTCATTTAGCAATAAGTGGTTGTCTCACTCTTTTTGTTTAAATTACGGCCAGCGGTGGTGGCACTCATGTTTCACGTTATGTGTTAGTCTGCATAACAATCCCTGCTCTCTGGACTATTCCTGTATTTTAACAAATGATCGTCTACTGAAAAATGTATCAGAAGTCCAGACCACAATGACCAGGATTGAGTTTGCCCCTCCAGATGCGTGTTTTTTCCACTATACAACACAGCCAGACTTGTCTCTCTGGACCATAACTCCACAGTGGCTCAACTGTAGCAATAGGGCACTACTGCCTTAAAAATGAGATATAAACTCCATGGGTTCAATCTCAGAAAGCTCTGGAGAGACTAGAGTACAGACACTTTCCCCTTTTTGGGTAAGTACTCCAACAAGTAGACTTGTAAGCAAAAGGTCTCCTCGCCTGTTTCTTTTTAAGAGGAAGATTGGTAGTGGTCACTCGCTTTCAGGGGAAAACAGAGGCATCTAACACTGATGTGGAGAGCAAGGCTTTGGACAAGTGCAGGTGCCTGGACTTGACTTTAAGCAGATTTTAAACTTTCTGGATCCTTTTTTTTCCTCAGACTTTACAACCTTTTATGAACTAGTTTGGAGTCTTATATGCATAAACTCGTATTACTGGGATCATATACCCATCTTCAAGGCATTTTAGTGTCCAAGTTTGGAACTTATGCATCTTGCCTTAAATTACACAGGAAGGTCTGTGGAAGAGCCAGGAGCTGAATACGGAGCTCTGCAGGTCCTGCAGAGTCACCTAACTACTGACCTGCTGTGGCTTCTTCCTCAGCTGAAGTAGAAGAGAGCTTGCATATTTATTACAATTTAAAATTTTGTAGCATTGTCTTTCCTGGATTTCTGGGTTTGTGGGTTGGTGACACAGCAACTCTTTGCAAATATCTGTTCATTCTACTTTTGAAAAGAGAAATAGCTGGCTGTAGGTGTCTGGAAAATTTTATCTGATTTAAGCTCAGAGATTCATCTCCTAGATTTTTGGCTTGGCAAATGCTTAGCAAGCACTGTCATCTCCAGCTTAGAACCACAGTTCCCCTCAAAACCTTGGAAAGTGGTATGATACAATCCCTTCAAAACAGGACTTTTCTTCCCTCCTTCCCCGACTCGTGATTCTCCTTCTAGAAGTTCAGCTGCCTGTGATCCCAGGCTTATTTTTGATACAGCCCAGCTGTGCAACCTTAGCTCAAACTTCAGAGAAAATATTACATTATGAGAAAGATCTGTGAGAAAGTACGTAGACCAGAATCAGCCAAATTAAAAGGTAAAACTGGAGGCAGAGGTAAGTTCATTGGGACAGGCACAGGTAACAACTGAAGGATTCAAGCAGAAAATCACTGACAAGAAAAATTATAAAATCTTACAGGAGAAGACAGTGAGCCAGAAGACGGCAACTCAGTGACACCGAGGACCAGCCTGCAGAAACCGAGGACAATCAGCAGAAAAGGCTGATGCTTTCCACCTGACAGAAGCCTGCCTGGCCAGCAATGTCCTACTGGGCGTCTTACTGGGGGTCGTGAGCATGCTAATGCTCTAGGCTAGTGCCTAATGTTAACGCTTATGTTCTTACATCCTAGCTATCCATTGCGTGCACTATCCAATACATAATTGTCTTGTGGGTTTTTTTGTTGTGTATACCCTATTTGCAGAGTTTGTCTCTTCAAACACAGTAAAAGTTGCCTGAATAAAGAGAGCCAGGGGACAGAATAACAACCTGTAAAAACATGGCTCTGTACTGCTGTACCCTAACACAGAGTAATATAGTATTACACAGGGTACAGTTAAATCATTAAGGGTATTTTTATATTGCATGTTTCCTTCCCAGGAACTATTACACATAAGATGTGCTAGTTATAATGGGTTAGAAAGCTACAGCTGCCTAACTGGAGACACATGCCAGTCTAACTCTGTAACACAAAGAGTGGGAAGTATCGCAGAGGAGTTCAGTGTTTGAAAAGAAAAATATCAAGACTAGCACAGCTCTCTCACAGGCAAAACCTACACAGAGTTAGCAAAGAAAAGAGGTTATTGAGACACATTCTCACTTTACTTTTGTTAGCACGGGTAGTGGAGAACAGAAGGCTAAGAAACAACACTGCTAGTACAGTGTGTGACTGCAAATACTCCTAACAATGGCAACTGAAATATCTCTTGCTATGTTTAAACACCAATTTCCACGTTACTGCCTGTAGAAGAGTGATGGTACTTAAGGTCTGCATGAGGTGGCTCAGCACTTCTCAAGTCTGGGCATACAACCTAGGAGGGAAAAATCCTGATATAGCAAGAATTGTTGACAGAAGAATGGCAAAGTTTTCAAATTTGGGGATGCCTAAAATTAGGAATCAAAACTACTGTCACTATTGTGAAATTTTATTTCATTTTGCTCTAGTGTGTAAGAAACTGCATAAAGCAACTTTAGTGGTCTGGATGTTAAAAAAGGCAACTTGTGATTATTGGCATGTATAAAGTTGTGAAAATGTTCCTTCTCTTGATGTAGTGTCAGCAGCTTCTGGATCTATGTAAATATTCTGCCTTCCTCAGCTGTTTATTTCTGTATTTATTTGATAGTACTTCCTTTGAGTATAACTCTAGTTATCTAAAGTAGAAGATGGGAAAGTAGAATACTCTGGAAACTGCATATCAATGTATCATGATGCCTTTTATTTATAAACTCCAGGCTTTTTCAGATTTTTCTTTTATTCCTGTATAAATGTGAACTTTTCAACTTGGATAGTCTCACAAAGCATTAAAAAAAAAAAAAGGTACAAAAATTGCCAGTAGAAACGTATATCTTAAGTCATTCATGTTCTGGCATATAAAGTCCTCGGTTCTTTTATAATGGTTACTTTATATTGTTCCCTTTCTTTTCCTTCTTTTTTCTTTTTTTCCTTTTTTTTTTCTTTCTACATTCAACTGATTATGTCCATGGAAACTAGCCCTAATTGTAGCTTTACAGGCAAGCCATGTTTTCCATCATTGGCACATACTGATGTAACTCACTGGGGAGTAGCACAGGACCGAGCTGCTGTTTTCTGTTATACTGCAAATCAGGACAAGACTGGTATTTCTGATTAATCATTTTTGCAAGTGGCCTACCAATTCCCTGCCAGATTATCATGTAATAAATTAAAAAAATCACCGAAGATACTAGGGTCAGCACTGATAGAAAAAAAAAGGATAGTCTTTCAAGGAAGATGTTTCTAAGGTTGCACTTACTGTAGTGGTCTTCATGACCAAAGTTCATTTTACCCATAAAAAGCCTAAGTGTTCTTCCTGTAGATGCAGAGACATATATATCATCCCTTCATTCACCCTTGGTGCAGGGCCACAGTGTGGAGCCTGTGACACCTCTAGGCAGGCTGCTATGGAGATGCAGGGACCATAGTGGTGCAAGGATGCCTCCAAACCCTGCTTTGCTAGATGGCTCCATGATGGCTGTAAGACTTGGGAAAGCTGGGACACAGCTAACCAAAGATGGAGCCTGGGAAAGTCTTTTTTGCCAGCAAGGCACCAATGAGACCTCTGGAGGTGCGGGGGAATGCACCAGCAGAAACAGGGCGGAGGGGCAGCAGCAGGCAAGAGTGCTCGCCAGCCCCCGCTGGCCATGGCTGCCCTCCTTGCTGGCCAGGTGAGCACTCCTCTTTGCACTGCGAGGGGGGGGAAGGTGGGCAGCCCAGCCTGCCTGCGAGGGACAGCACGGCCACCGCTTGAGTCTATCTCCCCAGCTCAGGCGGGGAGAGAGGGCTCTGAGTGAACTTCCCTCTCCTGGCCAGCCAGGCAGCTACCTACCACAGAGAGGGATACTTTGGGCTGGGGAAGGTGAGCCAAGCTGCCTGCTCAGCAGCCAGCACTCGCTCCACAGCTGCTGCGGTTCGGGAGGCTGCTGGTCCCTGTGCAGCCATCTGCCGTGCTTGGTGGGAGGGCGAGGGAGATTTCGTCTGCAGGCGCTGCCGAGCATGGGCCATTACTGCGCTGAGGCATTGGGCGAGTGGGTGGTAGCTACCCCGGTGAGACCTTGAAAACACCACGCAGGCAACGACGCTGGGTGGACGCCAAGGCCTGTCTCTAATGACTGCTGCTATTCCTTTGCACTTTAGCCCCTGTTTTGACTGCTGCTTGGGTTAATCCCTATTCATTTCTTTAAAGTCAAAGGTCCTCGGCAGAAGACAATACATGTCTCTTACGGCGAGGGGCCATCCCAGCCCTTGTGGGACGGCATAAGAATTAAATCAGCTGGAGTACAAGGATTTCAGATAGCACGACGACGAGCGTGCTGTGCCCAGGCAGATAAGGTGAGCCTTCTGTCAATACAGTTTTGGTCTCCGGCCTTTTCCAACCCACTCTCTTCTGGAACAGGTTTTTGGAGGGGTAAACTGAAGTTTAAAGCTTCTGTTGTGAAACTCTCTATCATACTTTTTTGCAGCCTTCATAGTATGAAAAAAGATACTATTTTGATTATTACTGTTACCTCTTTTGAGTTAATCCACCATGCACTTGTCCTTGGCTGCAGTTTTTGCTGACTTTAAGAAAAACTTGCCTTAAAACATCTGAGAGTCAAGAAAAAAAGATTTTTTCCACTTTCAGCCTCTGAGTTTTTGAGGCTCCTCTATGTATTCTATAACAACTCATGAATTACAAGTACTAAACCATATGAAGGTGTATTAAAACTTATTTGCATTTCTGATATTTTTATTCTGCTACATCGCATGGTGTTAAACAGACAGTGAACCTGGAAATATAATGTCACAACACTGAGCACTGGAGGTTAGCTGTTAGACGCCATCAGAGGTCAGGCACATGTGCTCTCCTAACAACACCACTCATTCAATCATGTTTTAGCAGCCTCCTGGCAGGAAGCGCTGATTTGTTTAACTCTATTAAGCTTAGATAAGAAAGGTAAATAATATGTCTACCCGATATAAGACAACCACTCCAAAATAAGTTTGACATTGGCCAATAATCACTCTAGAATTTGTGGCTTTAGCAACTTTGGAGCCTGTTGAATGGCACAATGAGGAAAAAAAAGAAAGCAAGAGAATGAAGGCCTGCTTGTTGCTTTAGCCTATTCGAGATGAATTATTACGAAGGACAGCCAACACTCGGGCTAAATGCTAACAGATGTGGCACTGAGTGTGCCATTTAGACACTGGTGGTTTGCTGTGGAGTGGTAGGAAGTAGCCGCAGTGGGTGGCAATGGGAGTTGGTGTCTGGGCGGTGAGTGGCTGGGGGGGTGCGGCCCCAACTTCCCAGAGAAACCCTGCACAATGGTGGGTTGGCACCATGTCTGAGGACCTGGTTTAATCTTTTTACCTGATTTCTGCCATGAAACCTCTTGTTACCAGGCATGTTTTTGACAGCAACTCTGGCCGTGAGGCAGAAGAGAGGGCTCAGGTCTTTCGGGGGGCACAGGTAACTCTAAAATTGCTCTGTTGGGCAGGAACTAGTATAGACCAGCCGTCAAAGCCATGGGAGCTGAAGAGGGAGGCCTCCCTCAGCTCATTGGACTCACCCAGGATGTGATGAAGCAATAACTTTGCCATTGACATGTTTAGGAAGGGTTTTCACAGTCACTGATGCGTTGTGGTGTAAGATGAGTCTGGTATCCATTAAGTGCAAGCCTGGGATGTGCTGGGCAGCAGTATGGTGTGACAAAAACAGGCTGGCTGCTTCACCTTGCAGACTTCTGCCAGTTGTTTTCTGACAGGACTGCTTTTCAGCTTCTTGGCATGTAAAATGCAGTGACATATCTGTGAGTTGAAACATGACAAAGCCACAGCAAACTGGTTAAATGCCTTGTGGTGTTCAAAGCTTCAATGAGAGGGACAAAAAGGTTTCCAACACAAAAACTAGTACTGCTCAGTGATGTAGGAGTCAGTCAAAGAACACAAAAAACAATAGCAAAGACCCACAATGGGACATGTAATTAACTTGTGAGCAGACCACAAGCCAAAGTTTGCTCAGAAAAAGCCATCACTGAACACATCTGATGAATGAAGACCTTCGTATCACAAGCTGGTTGCATAGAAGAGCAGAAGATGTCCTGTTGGCCAAGATAACTGTGCATCCCTTCCCACCTGCCTGCCTTGAAAAGGCATCAGTGTGAATCTTGCTTCGCGGAGGGTAAGGAAAGGTGTCAGCCAGCAGGTGGAGTTTTTACCAGAACCGCACTCAGGGGACTCATCTTCCTGTGTGCAAAGAATGTGAGTAGTTTCTGCCACGGATTATCACTGATTTTTTAATGGACAACTCAGTTTGATACAGAAAAAAGTGTCACCGAAGAAAAGATTGTCATGACTTTTTCCCAGCCTCAACACTGTTTAGGGGTTGGTTATATTCTGCTCTGTATTCTTCCTGGGATGAAGAGTCTCTTCATTAAATAGTTTAATATTAAATATCTGTTCTTCATCCACTGTGTCTCCTCATCTTCATTTTTGGGGTCTGAAAAACCAGACCACTGCATTTTTTTTTGGTCTGTTTTGGCTGGTCAAACCCTTGTTGCTAGGGTCAAACAGTTAATCATTGGAAGCTGGATTTCTCATCCATCACTCTGGTTTCTTGCCTGCCAGATGAGACAGGACAGCACTGTGGCCCAAAAAGCCTCCTGAAGACCAAGCAACTACATTTTTAAATGACTGCTCACACTCTGATGAATTTCATAGCTCTTAGGAAAAAACTTTCCAGCAGACAGGTGGGAGAAGCCCTGGAGTATCTTGCCTGGGTAAGCTGTGGACAGTTCACCAGCAGCAGTCTGTAGGTGCAAGTTAGGTGGACATCTGTCAGGAATGATGTAGGCAGTGTTACCTCGGGGTTTGGGGGTGGCCTGGAGACTTCCCACAGTTCCCCTAGACATCCCTGACTGCCCGACAGAGGTTCAGGGCCTGCCTCATCTCACAAGGAAGAAGCTGCATGCCACTATGGCCATATCTCATTAGCCTGTTGCTCCACTTATGCAGAGGTGAACTTACGAACTTTTTATTTTATGGATATCTTAACAGCACTGAACAGAAGGATTTTGGCTTCTCCTTACAGTGTGACAGATTTTGCTGAAGAGACCACAAGAATTGGATAGGTAGCCTCTATTCCAAATCCAAGTTTAAACTGCTCCGGAACATCTGTTTTAGCTTGACTTTTGCAGGTGGGAATGCCATTCCTAGTACTTTCATGAAGCTGCTAACATCGAGTTTGAAATAATTTTAATGTTAGAAACACAAATAAACAACTCATAGACTTTAATGCAGTATAAGCCACTCCGGTGCCTCCCATCTAGGTCAGTTTGTCAAGGGCACAATTATCAGAGCCATTCCCAGACTGAGTTTAATCATGGGACAAAATACAACTACAAACTCCATCTTTACAGGGACAAAGGCATCAGATTCAACACCCTGTCTGTTATGTAGCAATAATGACAGCAGGGTCCAAAAGCTGTTTTCCAAATGATATTCCAGGGTTCCCTGCCGTTGGTATTGTTGTGTTCACCAAATCAGATGGATTTTAAGTGTGCTTACCTTTTCTTATGGTCATAGTCTCCCATGACTTGGCCAGACCTGAATGTGGGTCTCAGTGACTACAGAAAACAAAAAGTGATGCCTCTCTGTGGTCACCACGCAGGCATGCATTTACCCATTAATGTGCAGGAGAGCTGGCAGGGATGGGGAGAACCCTAAAACCTCCTCACCTCAGCAATGCTGCCTGGGTAGAAATCGGACATTGCATGATATGACTAAGCTCAGCCACTTGCACAGGGTCTTCCTACAGGCCTGTGTGTTTCAAATACCAGTCTTTGCAGATTTTGGATTTCTTATTTAGAACTTTTTCTTTCTCTGCCCCAAATTTCTTAAGCAATCTAGAATATGTTCATTATTATATCACATGCAACACCTGTAGTTATAAAATGCTGGTAAAACACTGCAACAGGGACTGAAAAGGCCACAGGAGAATGCAATTTAGAATTACAAATGAGTTGGACTGGGATGAGCTTCACATTTAACTGTTTTATCTCACTTCCCCGCCTCATGCTGTGAAGTTAATAGAGAGAAACCTGAGCTGCAGAGCTGGATCCAGACAACATCTCAAAAATTCAGCTAGCTGGAAGCAGGGCTTTTGCCTCAGTTTTTGAACAGCTGATACAAATCAGTAGACATCCACTGATTTCAAAACTTCTGCTATTGGTTTATGCCAGCTGAACTCCGGCCCATTTTGTGTCTTGCCATTCCTTATCACAGTAGGTGGCGAGAGCATGAGGCACACGCTTCTCTGTCACAGCCACCCCCAAAAATTGTCCCAGTCCTTAGGGCAATCATGTGAATTTAGGAAACGTTTTTGGAATAGGAATTCATTTGGGAGAGGGAAATCATTCAATAAAAAGGGTGGGTGCACAGATAAAACTTCTCTCTGTTTGAGAGCAAGGTCCTTATGAGCACGTCTCAGCCTAGAAGCCAGGGCCATGACAGTTATTCCATAAAAGCTGCCTAAATATTTTTGACTTCTGCTCAGCATTGTTGCATTAAGACTTACGAAAAATTAAGAAGATCTTTTAATTCTTGTTTTTAAATGACACGGAAAAGAGAATTATATTTTCTGACAATGGCAGAAGACTAGATAAATGTGGTTCATTCTTTCCAATGAGTTAAAGAGTATTAACTGCTACAGTCACTTACTCAGCAAGGATTCCCTGTTACTTGAAAATATGTTTCAGTTTTCTTCATTTCTGAACAACTGATTAGTTAAACATCTTTTTCTTGTTCTTTTTCTATGATCAGAGATACTGCCTTGTAACTTGCTCTGTTACTTAGGAGTAAAACAACTGGATTTTGGACATAGCTTGAATGACTCCACGCAAAATCTCTCATATGATGGAAGCTTATATTCCACATAATTACCTTAGATATTTGCAGTTACAAGGTATTATTTTAACTGTAAGAGATCATATAGGAAATTAGTCACAGAGCAGAGTACTGAATACATCATTATTTCCTAAATTAGTCTAGGAAAGGGTTTTCTTGTCTTGCTTGATTATATGATACTGCAGGCTATTTTTCCATCCCAAATCAGAATGAGAAGTCAAATATTTTTGTATATGAAGAACGCAAAACACATTCTGAGCAGAGTCAAACCATTACTTTTAGTATAAATTCACATTTCAAAGTGAAAATCTGTTAGGATCCAAAAAATAAACTTTTACTTAGGAAAACATCAAAACAAAACAGTTGAAAGACTTGGACTAATAATAATAATAAAATAGTTTCAAGATTCATAAATGTCTATGTTTTTCTGTTGTCAGCTTTTAATTGCCAGGCTTTTACCAATTGGCTGAAAAGTTTCCTACAAAACATATACTTGATGCCTAGTCTTGCATCTGTGCTCTTTGCCCCTATTCCCCTGATTATCCCGCCTCATGTTTCAGTTACAAAACTAATACAACTCTTTTTTCCCAGTTCTTTAGCAATACAAGCCCACTTTCCACAGTGATGTATTGGATGCCCCAGCCATGTAACTCACACACTGATCTGGGCTGTTTGCACAAAGCACGGCTGTGCAGGAACTTGTTCATTGAATGCATATTAAAAGTGTTTGTGATGAAGATGAAGGATTTGTAGTTCATTCACGGGGCAGCTGGTTTCAGTCTTTATTTCCTTCACTTGTATTCATGTTAAATCTCATCTCTTCTGTTGGACTTCCTTTATTTATTTTATTATTTTTTACATATCCTATGCATATACATAAATATTCTTCATCTTCCATTTTCCCTGGCAGAAGCCCAGTGCTAGAAGGTATCATACTTTTTCTCTAAGCTCATAAGAATTTTACTTAATGGTTATATTAACCCATATAAATAGACAGAATGATAGAATGATCCTCCCAGAATTTAACAAAAAGGCCTAAATAAATAAAACATTTTCTGCAAAAATCACATCTAACCCACACACCTAGCTGCAGATGTCTAGTTTCATAAGTCATCTGTTTTTCTAGTAATTTGAGAATTCATAATGGAGGGAGTTTCTCCCTTAGATGAATACTCTGAGGTTAATATGATATGAAAAGCAAAAAAGGTAGATTAAATTTTTACACAGCTGTAGCCTTGAAAGTGTTGGGCTTTTGTAGAGGAAACTCTATAGTGCTACAAAGAGAAGGTTACAGTCCTTTGTGGAACTAGTCTCACTTTTTTCAACAGGGATCTGCTTGGCCCATGAGTTATGCTTTCCATGCAGATAGCATGAACCTGCAGTTATTTTTGTCATCAGTTCAGATGATATTGGCACAAGATTTCAGCGTCATGGGAGAAAAGGTTGCTGCTGAGCTGGAGACCCTTTCCAAGAAGTTACTGATAGGGTGGAAGGATCCATTGCTTTTAGGCAAGGTAGTGCTCTCCCAGGAAACGGCAAGGGTCTGGGCCTACAAATGCATTTTTTCTCTCGAAAAGTCATTATTCACTGGTCTAATCACATCAAAATCAAGTCTGATGGAGGCTTTCACTTTAGAGTTCAAATTTTACTTTTTCTTCCTGCAGAAGATGTGTAGCCAAACCCAGTAAGTCCATCTGGAAGCCTCAGTGTGTGTCCTTGCTTCATCCATGCAGGGGAGCCATTGCAGGGACTGACGATCATGACTTGTTTTAGGATTATCTAGATTATCAGAATCAAATAACTTGTAGTTGATTTATTGCCTACTTGAATCAACAACTGCATTTACCACCCTGTACTGAAATATCTAGGTACCTAAAGAGTGTAACTCACACTAGCCCATCTGCTGGCAGGGGAGTGAAGGATAGCCAAAGCAACCAGTAAGAAATATTAAGGAGAGATATGTACTTAGTTCCTAGTCCAGATACAGTCAGGAATGAAAAAAACATGGCTGTTTCCAAATGGGCTCCAAAGCATGGCTTCTTTCCTGGGGTGAGATATCTAAAGCAGAGAAGTCCTTTCTTGCTAAAATTGAGGGGGAGAAATATTGTCCGTATTTGCAGTAGCCAAGTACTTTGGAGTGCTCATGTGAGAAGTGAGATGTGAAGATCAAAATTCCACCTTTTGGTTGATTGAAGTGGAGAAGGGAAAGTAGGTATTCAGCCTCCCAGGTCTCCCACCTTGCTTGTTTATTCACCAGGGAATAAAATATTCTGAAGCAGGGGATTTCCTGCATCTCTTGGATAGATGCTGTTGTCCTTTGTATAAGTAATTATGTATTGTCTAGCCCAGGGACCTAAGCCCCACTCAACTCTTCCATGTAAGTGACCTCACATAGTCTGTAATGCAAGTAAAAAGCTTACAAAAAAGAAGGCTTGCTTATGTTATGTTATAATGAGGTATTTTACTATGGATTAAGAGGCGCAAGCAAATATGCTCCTGGGGAGTTAAAATCACAAAGTAGGTGACAGAAAGCCACACTAGTGCCATTTTGGGAACAGCACTGTTTTGCACACTGTGGGCTGGAGAAGCTGATTCCCCTTAATAATGAGTGACTTTTTTGGCCAAGGAGAGTGCTGTATTTCTAACCTAAGAAGATCAAAGTGTTAAACCTCTCCGTTTCAAATGAAGAAATGAGGTCAATTGTGAAGAGATGGCTATAATTCAAACCACTGTGAAGAAGTAATAACTCAGCCTAGAATAAGCAAATAGCAAGAGAGTTCTTAAATTAGGTATTTCAGATTGAGTAGCCTTAGTGAACGTCATCAGAGAATACTTAAAGAATTGGCTGCAGCAATCTCAGAAGCATTAACAGTTATATTTAAGAAATAGTGGAGGACAGACAAGGTACTGAAGGCTAGAAAATGTGATAATTTTTAAAAAAAGAAGGGAAGAGATAGTTTATTCAGTTTAACTTAAGTATCTAGGAAATACTGGAAATAATGAGCAGACATGTTTTTGCAGGATGAGTTGAGTAACAATCAGTGCAGACTCATCAGGAGCAGAACAATCTAATTTTCCTCCACAGAATGGTAATAAACTTTCTGGATTGTGTAGTAACAGTAGATACAGAAACATATATCTTGACTGTAATACAACTTTTGATGCTGTGCTATGCACCAAGCAAGCAGGCTAAGAAAGCATAGCCTTGAGAATATGTGGAAGCTGTTGAGATAAATCTTCCAAGAGACTCATGATTTTTCACTCTTCCATATTCTCATAGGAAGAATGAATGAGGAGTGGTTGCATGGGACTGTGTCCTGGCCAGGTTCTTTTCAGTGTTGTTGTTAGTAAGCTGGATGGTGGATAAAACAGAGTTATTACATTTGTAGATGACATGATAGTTAGAAAGACCATACATATGCTGGAGGCAGGAGTAAAATTCAAAAGAATATAAAGTAATGGGAGAAATGGTCTCAAATAGGATAATTCTATGTGAAGACAATAAGCACAAGTACCAGTTTCTACACTTAGGTGGAAAAACAAGTTCACAGTGGGGAACAATTAACTAGACAGCAGATCTACAGGGGAGAAAAAGGAGTTACGATGAATTGGAAGTTGAACATGCTTGCTGAAAAAATGTGTCACACTGAGGGGTATAAACTTGAGTAGAGCCTAAAAGTGATGTGATATGATCCTTCAGTTCTATTCAGGTTTGAAAGGCCTTTGCTGGATTCCAGTCTACAGTTTTGCTCCAAGGAGGATGTGGACCTACAGGAGAGGGTCCAGAAAGCAGCAGCTTGACTGCCCTGAAAGGAATGGGTCTTTTTTTTGCTTCCTGAATGGAAGAAGGTGTTTCCAAGATAAATATGGATGGCAAAGGTGTAAGTGTGGGGAGGTTCCAGAGCATCTTTAACTTGAGGTCTTCAGACAAATATCTGCTAGGAATGAAATAGTTTGTAGAGTTTGTTTCTGACATGGAGTGCAAGAGTAGAATATATGTTCTTTTGATGTCCCTTGAAGAGGACCTCAAGATTTTACCATGATCTTATGATTAACCTTAGAATCATAGAATTGTTTAGGTTGGAAAAGACCTTTAAGATCATCAAGTCCAACCATTAACCTAACACTACCAAGTGCACCACTAAACCAATTAAGGGTATAGTAGCAATTTCATATTTCCTGGCTTGGTGGCTGGATTATTTTTTAATGAAAGTAAAAACTAGGAATCATTAAGGTTGGAGAGGATCTCTAAGATCATCAGTCCAACCATCAACCCATCACCACGATGTCCACTAAACCATGTCCCAGAGTGCCACGTCTACTACACCCATTTCCGTAACCTTACTCCATGTAACACCAAGGTCTGTGTAACAGAGAGGCCAGTGGGGCTGCATCCTGGCTTGACTACACTGCTGAATGTTATGTTTAATTATTAATATCAAACAAGAAAATAGGACCTCAGACTTCTCCTGGTGCTGTGACTGATTTTACTGAAGAAGCTAGCAGAATTACAAGCAGCTATGTGTCTGTGCTTCCCCAGTGGAGGAGATGCAGGTACACAGACAACTAGTCAATTAACTTGTCAGGCTCCATAGACCAAACAGGGTGGCTCTGCTGCATATTGTTCAAACTTTCAGGAATGACAGCAAACTAAAATATCAACTGATTTTAATAGCACAGCTCAGTGATTTGAAGAATGTATCCTAACTGGTAGAGGTGGATATCCATTTCAGCCATGAGCAATCTGCAAAGTTCATCATGAACTTATGGAAGTTCATCACTTCCAGAAACAATCAGCAAGGGTAGATGCATATGGAAAGCCATTTATGAAGATTACACAAATCCATCAAACAGAACCTGGAGTTTAAAAGTATTTGTTCACTGTTCAGCATAAGCGAAGAGACATGGGCTGTATGTGACTGGAGGGAGGCACTGAAGGGAATGCACACAGGAGGAGGGATTTTTTACAGTCACCAATTTAACAACACTAAGCAGGACCATTGGAAGAAATAGGCTATCTTTCTATATGTTATAATGGTTGTTGTTTTTAACCTGTTAACCCTATAAAAAAATCTAATCACATGCTTGACTGGAAAAAATAGTCTTTATTTGAAGGTATTAAAAGATGGAAAATCCACCACTTAATTTGTAATTAACGGTTTAACCTTCTCAAGTCTGGGGAGGGAAAAAACCCAACCCAATCCAAACCAACCAAAAACAAGCAAAAAACACCTCCCTTCCCCCCAGTCTGCATTATTTCCATTCTGAATTTTTGTGGATTTAATTTTCAGCTCTTCTTTATTTTCTCAGTAGATTAAAGAGCCCTTGAGTGACTGACTTTTTTTTTTCTTTTTTTTTTTCCCCAAAGTGTTGATAAATTCTTCTGTTTCTCTCTTTGATAAGTAAACAGAAAAATTCTTACTGGCAAAGCCTAATCCCAGTCTTTCTGGTGGCTGTTTTTTGTATTCTTCCAAGTTCTTGACACCCTTTTAAAACTACCGTTACCAGAAGTAGATATGAGGCTGTAGTATCTTTCTCCCAGTGTTGAATACAAAAGTTAATTTACCGCTCAACTCCTACTCACTGATCGCCTATTTATTCAGCCATGAACTGCAGAGAGATGAAGTGACCTCTTGCATCATGAGTCTGGTTCCCTGCTGTTTGAATTGCCTAACCATTTATAAGAACTAGAACTGCTGCACTGGGTCCAGCCAAAAGTCCATGAAGGCCACTACCATATCTCTAACAGTAGCTAGTCACAAAGACTTAAGAAAAAACAGAACAAGCTTACAATGATCTTTTCCCCAGTATATTTCACTGTTTTCAGCAGTTTGCAGTTTAAAGACCTCTTAAATAAAAACCTGCACCTTTGTGCTTAATAATTCTTGATAGATTTTTTCCCCATGAATTTATCTAATCTGATACTTGCTAGTCCTTCGACTGTGAAAATTGTGACTAATCATTCGCCATTCATCTCCATACTGTTCATGACATTTTATTTCTCTATCATATATCCTTTTAGGTTTCTCTTTTCCAAGATGGATACTCCTAGTCTGTCTCACTTTATAGACATCATTGCCTAATTTTACACACCGCTGTTATTTCTGACATATTTTTCTCTTTCTACTCTTTCTTTTTGGAAATGGGGGAAAAAGAACTGCAGATAGGATTCAAGATGCAAGTTCTATTTTCAATTTGTTTGACCTGGTAAGAGAGCTCTGCAAAAGGACTCAGCACCAAGACTCAGTTACCTAAATTAGGTATTTAAATTGACTAGCCAGATTTCCAGGACTTTTGAGTACCCACTGCCTTCCACTGAAGTAGTGGAAACTGTGGTTTGTTCTTCTGAATATCTGAACCCTGCTGTGGACATTGAGCACTTTGGAACCAACCTTTATAATATAAATATATCTTAGAAACAACATGTTTGCCTGAACAGCAACAGAATGAAAAAATTCCTCTAACTCTCTCACATTTTTTAATGCTGAGGTTAAATATGCAATCATGGGTAGGCAGGAAGAGGGTGTGCAAACTCTCTGCAACTGTATCATTTCATCATTTTTATGAGCAGCGGGGATTATTTTTTTGCAAAGAACACTATGCATTATAAAAACATCTGATTTTTTGAAACACATTTCCTGGCATCTTAGACTTCAGCAATATTTCTTCTTTTCCTCTTGTTTTTTGGAGGTTTTTTAGACCTTTTTTTTTTCCACAAAAAATTTCTTGGGGAAATTATGACTAACTATATCTAACTTAGGCTACATTTATATTGCCCTATGGAAAAAATGTTTATCTTTTACAACAGTGTGAATGCTGAACTGCTTTGCTAATGCTGATGTATTCTCTTGCAACAGATAGGGACATAGTTTTAGTTCTTTTTTAAACAGAAGGCTTTTTATTGGTGCAACCCTTACTCTTTGCCACGGATCATAACTTCACTGAAAGGCCCAAATGAAAAAAAAGGAACAAATAATGAAGCAAAATTCATGAATTCGAGTACACCTGCTTCTTGTACGAGAAAAGTCCCACGGAAAAGTAATAGTATTGTTCTCCTCTATCATCAACCCGTCTCCTTTCATAAGCACTGCACTTTTTTCTCAACATAATTAAAAAAGGAGAGCTAGTGTCCTGGGAATTTCTATGCTTCATTTACTAACACCTGGTGTTCCTCTTCCTCTTTCTTCCCTTTTCTCCCAGAAAACTTATATAGTAGATTATATAACACAGAAAAGTCAGGAAAATCCACAACTGCTTCTTTCTAGAGAAACATGGCAATGTGGTTGTATTGCATTAAGAAATGCAGTCCTCTTTTTTCCTTCATAGGAGTCCTTCAAATATGAAATAAACATTTGGTGATTGAAGTAAATGGCAATGTTGACTTTTTTTTTGGTGTACAAAGGGTCACTAGGGACCTGCATTGCAGGGATTTCAGATCCTGAAGCAGTAGAAAAAAGTGGAGGTTGCTGATGGTGTTCAGACTAATAAATACCAAGTCTCTTTGGTGAGCTCTACCAGAGCTTTCTCAAAGCAAGAAAACTCTTCACCCTAGGGATGAAAAATGAAAGATTGTCACTATTCCCAGGACTGCTTAGAGCAGGTTCTGCGTGTCTTGGTTTCTGGAGCAGAAATCATCATCGCCAACTTTAGCAGTGCTCCATTGGCCAAAGGGATTTCACCAAAGAGAATCTGCCTCAATATTTTGCTACTTAAATTATGTTCAAAATGACTTGTTACCAGAAGCAGAGCATTGCATAGTGTTAGCTGAAGACATGTTTCTCATCTAATTGCAGTTTAAAGCCTACAGCACAGACCAGTGAAGATCAAGCCTGTATTATATAGTGGACAACTTAAAATTGTACTTTGTACCGACTACAATGAAATAGCTGTCTGAATGAAGGTCCTATTAAATTATACAATCATCTCTTTCTGAGACCTGTGCTTTGAATTTCCCTTCATAAGCAATAATGTTTGAATAAAAGAGAATTTTCCTATCAGGACAGAAGACACAGCATCATAGGTGCTGCCCAGAAAAATGAATACTGTCTTTGGAATTGAGAGGCAGGATTTATGTCCTTGGCCATGCTTTTGGGTTGCTCAAAAAACCTGGGAAAGTGATTACACTGCCTTATTTTTTAAAAATAAGAGTAATTGCTGATCTCTAGAGCTGTAAATCTGGACCCATCTTAATGTCTGCCTTCTCACTTTTGGTGGCTGCAGATATCCCCCTGTGCTCACACTCTTCACGCTGGCCTGTTGTCCCTCTCCTTGAGCAGCAGCAATGCCAGAGGAGATGCTTGTGGCCATCAGATGTGACAGCCTTTGCCTGGCATCACCTCAGAGCATACTAATGCCATGCATCTTTCTCATCCCATGCCTGCTGTGGCTTTGCTTGTGTCCTTGGTTGACCACCTTAAAATCTAACATTGCAAAGTACTGTAGAAGAGGTAGGTCTATGTTATCATTATGGTCGGCAGCACCTTTGGTAAAGAAGATATCTGAACACTAGGTCTCAGAGCAAGCACCAAAGATATTTTTGGGAAAAGCCTGTATACAAGAGCTAGCAGCCACTCCTTCTGAAGCCACTGGCACAGCTCCTGGGAGCCCAGCTGACCTGTGATGGCCAGAAGCCTGCTGAGATCTGGTTGCGGGCAGAGCAGGGATCCCCGGGCTTTGGATCAGCCCCAGGTAAAGACTTCACTGGCTTTAATTTTGCCAAACCTGTAGAAAAGTGAGAGCTGGCACTGAGAGGGTGTTAGGAAAAGCAGACAAGCTTCACACATCCTCAAATGGGCTGAACAAGGGCAGTAACATAAGGGTGCGACTGCAACCCTCAGGTCTGTTATCTTTTGTTATGCTGGGGAAGAAAAGTAGGTGAAAATTGTCTGCCCACAGATTTGTCTTACAAAATCTCAGTTCCCTTCTCACCCTAATACTGTTCAAGTGGGATGGGATGGGATGGGATGGGATGGCATGGCATGGCATGGCATGGCATGGGGTGGGATGGGATGGGATGGGAGGGAGATTAAGCAGAAACTCACAGTTTCCTACTTATATGAAGTTAAATAGTCTGTGTTGGTTAAGAAGGAATTATTGGATTCACAGTTTCAACATACCTGAGTCCCAAGAGATCTGTTTTGTGTTACATCTCACTTACTGTCCCTTTCCCAAAGGAAGATTGACATCTCCCTGCACCATCTCAGTGAAGCTAAACTGAGGAAATCTGCAGAAGATGCAGTGAAAAGTAGACCCAAGCCATTCAGCAGAATTGGAAGAGAAGATGTTTTTCTTACTGTGCTGGTGCTATGTAACTTGCCTCCTTGCATGAACTTTTCACTGGTATAGCAAAATTATAATGCATTTTTTCCCAATATGATTTAGTTGTGTTATTGATTTTTGGGGGACCCCCCCCCCCCCAAACCCCAAACCAACCCACAAAACAACCCAAAAGCGCCCCCCTCCCCCCAGATAAACCCACACCAACAAACAAAAAACAAACAAAACACCAAAAAAACAAGCTAACTGATTTTCCCAAATGTTTTGTTCAGCTATGTTTGTGACCAGAAAAGGGTATTGGCAACTGCAGCATATTTTATTAAACAACTAATTGTTCTCATGTCCTGTACAAAACAGCAGCGTGCCAGAGGTGGTGTTTGTTTGTCAATGTTACTTTTTCTTTTCATAGGGTGGACACTGAATCTTTGGTTTATTTTTATGCTATGCCCATTTTCAGATGTTTCAGATACTGAGGCAGGTAGATTGAGGAAAGAGGTGCTGGGTGGAGGTGTTAGTGTTACTACCTGTGTCTAACACAGGATCTGCTATTTGAGGAGCTTATGGAGACCCAAATGACCTGTGAGGAGAGCAGAAGGGTGGTGGGAGACAATGAGTAAGCCATGCCAGTTAACATTTTCCAGAGTGATGAGCGGTACCTGTGGAACCTGTTTTTGGGTGGGGGTTGACAGTTCACTCCTCGTTTTGCTGAGGTAGAAACCTTTTTATTTCCTAATCAGAAGAAATTGCATTAAAGAGGAGAAACTAATGAGGCTGGCAAAGTAGCTGGCTGTGAGAAGAGCCATTTACTTTTATGAGGGTGCCTCCTCACTCCTTCTAAATGATATTTCTGATTTTAATTTTAGGGACTTAGGAACAAGCATCCTACTTTAATGAAGTGAAAAGGAAATATTCCCTGGGCTTCAGCAATGCTGCAAGTTCACCCTGATCCCTCTGCACTTGTCTAGACCAGGGCAAATTGGCCCGGGCACACGCTGAAGTAGTTGCACTGCTGTGACCCCACAACAGCAGTGCCATGCTCTGGCCCCCAGCAAGGGCTGACGTCCAGCAAGCACCACATTGCTGTTGTTCAGGGAGCTGCTGCACTGTGGAAGCTACATCAGTGTCAGTGCAGAGGCACAGAAGTACCTCCTATATAAAAGCCTCCTGTTCCTTTTGAGGCCCCTGGGGTGAATCTGCCACCCTCCTCACAGCTTGGGCCGAATCCAGAGTCCTCCCTGCAGCGGCTGATCCCAGCACTGGGTATTTCTCACAGCAAACAGCTCAGCAGGTTCTGGCTGTGATCAGAACAGTCCCTTGTCCCCCTGAACAGAATTAGTCCTACTGTTTCATGCAATGTAAATGTCACTGTTTATATTGTTTCACAGAATCTAACTTTGTATAGTACAAATAAATCGGCAATGGCACCTTACCTGATGTTAGTGCAGTGCACTTTACATTCAGTGTTGCAAAACAGCCTGGCCGGGCTGTGACCATTTGCTTTTGTCAGACCTCCTGACTCAAGAAGAAATGGAAACAAGCTCACAGATTACCTAGAAATGAATAATACTCCAGATGTTGTTAACCCCATCTTCTGTTGGCCATCAACAGAGGCAGTTGACGGGTGCAGCTATAATATGTCTTTACTCTCAAAGGAAAAAAAAAAAGCTGGCTCTTGTTCAAAAAGGGAAAAAAAAAAGTAGTCACATTAGTGATTTGTTTTACTAAAAGAGGCTCATGAAATATTCCCCCTTCACATTAATCTTACTAAAATCTTAAAAATCAGAGGGGTGCCACAGGGTGTTAGGTTAGCAAGCCAGAAGCATTTGCTGTGAACTTCAACTCCTCTCACCACAACTCAAGCCAAAAAACATCTCCAAGCAAACAGATTTGTATTCTTAAGAGGTTTATAACATGGGTGAAATGGCTATGTGTAACATTTTTCTATGGGGGGAAAAAAAAAGAAAGACAGAAAAAATTGCAGCTGCAATCAACCCAGAGACACTGAAGCAACAAAATGGAGTGAGAACTGCAGGGGAGAGGAGTTCTGTTAGACCCCGAACGTGCTGCTGGAAAACGCTCAGTGAAGATACCCACATTCTTCCACAGAGAAAGAAAGGATGCTGGTTAGGACTGGCAACCCACACCAGCCAAGTGGCTGGGCATATTTTAGATGACTAGTATTTATTCATTAAATAAACCAATTAAATGTCTTGCCTCACCAAATAGCCATAAGAAACATTTAATTTATCACATAGCATCATAGTTCAACAAAACAAACCCTGGTCCAGATAATCAATCAGCCAACACAGACATGCTATCCAAGTAGGAGAAAGGAACAAAGAAATACCTCTGTCTACCTGCTGTTTTCTCCCCAGATGCCTGGGAAAATTGGTAGACTTCATCAGCATTCCAGGTTATGAATTCCAAGCAAACTCAAAAATCAGGTCCTCACATCAAAAATGTCCCATCAGCAGTTCCTTTGTTTTTCCCTTCCTGAAAGCCTGGGGCAGAGAGTGGCAGAGGCTGCAAAAAAGATGCAGGAATCTTCATGACAATTCTTAAACTGGGAAAGAAAATTATTATGCTGAAGGACCCCCATCCCCAATTATAGTGGAAACAAGGTGGAGGAAAAATCTCAAACTTATTGGACCACCCAGCAAGTACCAAAATCAATACTTCCCTTCAAATGCTTCCTGGCTTCTTTCCTGGATAGACATGCCACAGGCAGCAGACTGTGACTCTAACAAACCCTCTCCACCCTGCTTTCACGGTCAGCAGCTGATAACCAGCCAGACCCAATCTGACTCACATTGCAGCAGAAGCAATCTGGAGGGTAACACTAAAGAGCCGCTTCACCTAGGAGAACACAGCTATTTGAGTACGCAGAACTTTTTGTTACCTCTGCAGTGTAGCCACAGGGAAGCATCTCTCACCCTACAGAGCAGGAGTTTCCAGCAGAAAGGAAAGAAAGTCTTTAGCACCAGGAGACAAATGTATATTTATTCCGTCATGCCCAGAAGCGGAATTTCAGATATAACAGTTCCTCTCTTTGCTTGCTCTTGTGCTCTCAGCAGCTGCCAGGTGCATACCCCATGCCTAGTTTTGAGGCAGCTGTGCTGGCCCTCCACACCTGAGCAAATGTCATCTGAAGGCTGGATTTTTCCAGAGTACTGAATCCTGGCTTGCTTCTGCTCTCACTGAGGTCATCAGCATCATTGCCCTCCATCTGAGGAAAGCTGGACAAAATAATAGAAGCACCTGAAAACTCCATTTAGAATCACCCTCTTGCCTAGGTTTATAGACCATTGCAAACATGTTCAGTCCATATCTATTGAGATAGGTATGTTTTCCTTCTCTTCCTCACATTCTCTTTACTTTTCTATCAGCTATTGCCTGCATTAAGTGTACAAAACAACAAATGATTTGAAATATTCATTCCCCTGCCCCTCTTTCATTGATTGGAACTCTAGGAAACAGGGCTGTGAATTTTATTGAAAGAATGGAGATTGAAATCATGGCTCCCTATGTTATATATATATAAAAAATAAAGCATTATAGTAGCATATAGTACAATATATGCTATGTAGTGCATTACTACATTGTAGCTTAGATAGTATACGATATATACTATAACACATTGTCTGTATATATATAGCATATACAGAATGTATGTACACACTGTATGTACACATGCACATATATATAGTGTATATTTATATAGAGAATACAAGAGTGCCTATTATATATGCAACATATAATAGAGTATATATGATTAAAATGTGGCATTTATGTGCCACAGTATTAACGTGGACAGTATTCATGTGCAAGTTGTTCTGTGATGAACAATTAATGAGGCCGTATGGATTTATGTGGTATGTCTTTCTGTGCACTTTCACCACAGTAACCTGAGATTACCTATGACTTCATACTTCTGCAATATATGCAGTTTTCTTCCATGCCACCTATTTTCCCATGCCTCTCTGTCTACTGGATTTTGGTTAGAGAAGCTGAAGTATGAGCTGTATCAGTTCCAATGCTGACTGGCCAGTCAATGCATGTGTCCCAACTGGCCAGCTGGCAGACCAAACCAAGTAGATAATTACTACTCTCACACTGCAGCTTTTTGTTTAGTCCTTAAACTGGGCTAACCTCCATTACCAAGCCACTGACTCCACAAAGTTTGTAGAAATGTAATTTTGTTTGAATCTTCTGTCCTTCTGTCAAATTTAGTTGGAGTTAACCAATAGCTGGCAGGAAGAGTGACAGACACATATACAAACGAATGGAGAGAGGGACTGAACGCATATGACCCACTTTCTTGGGAAACAATGAAAGGATTAATATTCTTAGGCACTTCAGAGTTATGTGTCTAGTCTAAATTACTTGTCTTGGTCACTTCTACACTCAATGAAGAACCCAGACTTACCCAGCAGGCATTTGACCCCATTTAGGATATGCAGAGGAGCATTTCTTGGACAAAACATTTATAGTACTAGATAGCATATGGGCAGCTATTGATTCAGGAAGGTTGTCTGTTGGTTTATCACACCCATTAGTTAAAGCAGAAGCTGTGCTCTTCAGTGACCCTAGCAACCAGCCCCCAGGAGGAAGCAGTACACTCCTGAAGAGAAACCAAAGCCAGATCAGTTTGTCATCGTGCAGTTACACCCAGACCTGTGTTTCTACAGGCATATCCTCTTCTTATAGCCCAAATTTTATTCAGAAAGAAAATAATGACAATGTTGGACAAGATTTTTCATCCCTGGCAAAACTACCAGTGACCAGACAGTGCTGCTGGGTGTACAAAAGACCCAGACAAGTGGGCTTTCTGCATATAGAGAAAACTTGCAACAGGTCCAGTGCAGGCTGGATGTGTCAGGCTTATTGAACAGGCACAGATGAACCACCTGGGCAGCCCTGCTTACCTGCCCATGGCAGAGTCACTGCAGTTACATGTAGATGGCAAGTGTAACTGGTCTGACACAGCCTGGGCACATCAGGCTTTCTGTGTGTGCATCACATGTTTCTCTGTCTGGGGAATCTCAAGGGGAACCCTTGTTATAGTTAGAAGTGTTACTGGAAAATGTTAACAAGACTATTTTTCAAATAGTAATTTCAAAATGTGCAAAGTCTCACTGGAATAAAGTAACACAGCACAGAGAATGGCACAGGTGTGGAGCGTGAAAGAATTACTGGGTTTGCAAATATATAACTAAGCAAAGGCTTATTAGGAAAGTGCTGTAAGCTTCAGCAGGAAAGGGTGAAGTTTACAGACACACTCAGATCACACAAGACTTACCATTTTCAATTCCAAAATCACAGCCAGTCACAGCTAGTCTCTATGAATGTAAAGAGAAGTTCTGAAAGCAATAGATCTGATGTAATTTGCTTTTACATCTCGAAATACTGTATTTATGTTCCATAATTTGGAGTGGTGCTAAATTTGGAAGTGTTCTAGAGCACTTATGAAGGTGATGTAAAATCTCCATATCCTCAGTAAAGAGAAATGTAATCTATTGATTAGGAAGCAGATGTAATCCCTAAAGATAAAATTAGCCCAGCTGTAGTTTCAGAAAACCTCCCTCTCAAGTGAAGACAGACAGACAATTTCCTTCAGACTGTGGTTCATATTTTAATTCTTGCTTTCACTTGCCATCTAGAGAAACTCTTTATTGACTGATGACCTGATGAACTATTCCCATCCCTTGGGCCTATCACAGCCCCCAAATTTCTTTGCTTGTTCTTGTAGCATAAGCAAAAACTATAAGCATGTCCACTGTCTCCATCCCTGCTAGACACTCCACAAAACAACAGTGTACTCCTTCAACTCCCTCAAAACCTCACCTTTGTTGGTGGTACCTGCAGTCTGTGGTGCAAGTGGACTACAAAGGCCTGCAGTTATTATATCGACCACAACAATTTTGCTGTTGTTATAATCTTCCCAGACATATATTGTATTCATCTGTTGCCTCTGCTGCAGACTATGAGGTCCTTATAGGCAGGAGCAACATTTATTGTTCCTTAGTTGTCTTGTAATTAGCATGATGGTTGTATCATGCTACAGTCCTTGACTGTAGCTACAAGGAAATGCCACAAAACAAGGGTCTAGCTCTAGGCAGAACCCCAGTTTGCCTAGGGACTCTCAGGAAAGATAAACAAGCTGTAGCCAAGCCTACTTCACCCATGACAAAGCCTTAAAAGCAGGTTAGCAGCCGCTGCTGAAAGAGGGGCAGCAGTGTGTGTGGTGGCAGCTTCTCCCAGCAGCCACATTCTCTGCTCCCATTGACTGTGGTCTCCCCATGTACCAGAAGCAGCAAGCTCAGCTCTTGAGGAGTCTTTCCTGGTTCTTCACCACATTGGTCTTTTTTCCATACCTCACTTTATTTTCCCTGGCAGAAGTTTCCTTGGCCTTGGCCTTGGTCTTGGCCTTGGCCTTGGCAAAGAGAAACAGTGTTCTTGCTGTGCTGTCTGAGGAGCCTTGAACTGGCACCATCTTTACACATAGAAACATCTATTAACAGGTTACCAATTTTGAGGCTTGTTCAGTTCCTGTTCAGTCATTGCACATTGAACTTCAATGTATTTTAGTTCATTTTAGGTGGGAGATGAGTATTCAGCAAAGGTGGTGACCAGTCTTTCTCAATTCCCTCCAAAGCACACATGGAATAAAACTGGAGACATATATAATGCTGCTTTTGTTAGAGGTAGAAAAATAAAAGGGTATCGGTACAACCATGTCTAATACTTTGGTCAAGCTGTATTCATTCTATACACAATTATTTTTCTATGCATGAATCAAAACAGAGGTTTTTTTCCTTGCTATCAATAAAGGACAATGTCTTATTTATGCAGGTGCAAAGTGCTCCGTGAGTGTGTACCCTGGCCTAGGTGAATGCAGACTCTTACTTGGAAGCCATTTGAAAAATACCATTGATTTGTTTTGATTTTTTTGCCAGCGAGGATTGGTCATGGGGTCAACATATGGGACTGATTTAGGGCATTATTCAAATGAGCACCCTCTGCCACTTCTTTCTCGCTGTCTCCCAAAGCAGCAGCAAAATATTTCAGCCATCAAAGCACCAGTCATTTTAGTAGAAGATACATCCTAATCCGCAGTCTGTGAGTTACACCTTGATGATTTATCCAGATTAGCTGCTTCTCTATTCCCTGAAATCTTCCCCATGTTGTTATTTAAAGAGTATGAAAATGCATATAGCATACAAAATTGTGAGCATGCATTTGTCTGCTTGCATTTGCGTGTTTGTGCTGGTGGTGGGAAGTTTAGTATTATGCATGATCTCACATTGCAAAATTCATCTCTGCATATATGTTTTGCTAATGCTCTGGAGTGTTCAGATCAGTGTTCTGGCAAGGCCAGTGGCTGGGATTAAAATGTTCTAAATTGTTAAAATGGATGTGATTTAAAAATAACTCCTCCCTTCTAGCAGTTTGTGAAATATTCCCCAAGTGCTGGAGAAAAGGCAGAAGCAGGAATGTAAATTTTCAGTGATTATATAACCTGTAGTTCACTAGAGCCACAGTAAAGTCCCCCTCCTGAATATCGAGCCCTTCAGCAGAAATGCTGTCTGGAAGGAATCTGCCCTTTCTGGAGATCTCATGCTGCTTTGTGCTTACAGCAGAGGAAAAAATGATTTGACAAATTGCAGGTCATAGCAAAATCAGTGGAAGAGTGTAGTAAAGATTTAATTCAGGTACTTCCCACAAAAAGCTAGTAGTTATATAGCAACAACATCTTTCTCAGAAAGTGATGATAAGTAGCCATGAGAAACCCAAGGAGAAATTGAAGTCTACTACTGTCCACCTGCGAGGTGAAACTCGGCCAAACTTTAGTAGAAAACTTGAGCAGCTGGACCTGGTTAGGGCCACAGCAGACAGGTCAGACACCTATGTGTTTCCTCGTGTGTATGCAGACACACGCACAAATATGTACACAAATGTGCACACTATGTGCATACTGTATGCATACGGTGAACAACAAAAAAAGTCTACCGGAGAAGTTAATAATCTAGACAACTAATGTAGCTGCAGTACCTCACTTTCAGATATCTCAGGTTAGAAGAGATTAATACCACCAAAAATTACTTTATTTTCAGCAATACCCTTCCCTGATAAATTGGACTGGCGCTTATCATTTATATGCTGTGTTCTGTGCTTCCACAGGTGATGTGTTTCTGTATTTTCTATCTGCTTGAGTATAAGAAGATTCTTCTTTAAATGGTAGCCTTTATAAATACATTTGCAGAGAGGAGATGTAAGGTCAGACAGAGTACCAGAAGTTACAAGGACCATAATTCATTGTGTTGCGAAGGAAGACAGCAAACTGGGAACCTCTCTGTGTCAGTCATTCCACCACTACTTAACCTTGTAAAAAGGGTAATGAGAGTCCAGTATTTTAATTTTGGGTGCCAGACGCTTGGTTTTGGGTATCACTACAGGCCTGGGCATTGGTAGAGCCAATGATGTTGCTTCACAGAACAGCCTCAGCTTCCCTTTGGGAGTATGGCTGCAGGTGCCGGGGCAAGTACTCACATGAGGACACATCCAAGACCTCTTGGACATCATCTATTTCCTATAATGCCATTCTTGCCTCCTTCAGTCCTTGTTCAGCTCCCCAGCACACAAAGTAGAGGATCTCTTGAGAATTGCCTGGAGTGAATTGCCTGATCCAGCTTATAGGCCTCCTGTCAAGCCATGTACTTACAAGTGTATTAACAGTTTCCACAACTTTACAGATGTTTAAAAAGAGATCTTCACATCTTAGTGGAAAGTGAGAAGCTCCATGTTTTGTTGCTGAGCTTCCCCCACAGAAAAAGAATAATGTGTACAGAAAAAAAACCCCACATTTCTTAGTTTACAAACTTTCACCATGAGATGGAGCAGCTATGGACATGCACTTAATTTATGTTCTCCCACACAATGACTGAACACACAGGGGACAGGAAACTCAACGCTGATTGATGTGAAAACTTACAGCATATAAAATAACCCACTAAAACCTCTCCTTCCCCAAATCAGCTAATGTGAAGCTCTGCCAAATGTGCAAGAGAGTAATCAGCTTCTTAATAACTTTATTTGAGCCATGGGACAAGGAGATAGATGATTATTATCTACCTTGTTTCATTTATATGGTACCCGATAGCGTGCTCCATCCTATCTCTAAAAATCACTGGGAATACTGTTACATAGCTTTTTCTCATACAGGTTTTTGCTCATTAGTCCTTCTTTCTCTTTCTTTTTTCTCTCCTTCCACCATCAACTCTAGCCAACTACTCTTTCCCACTTTCTGTTTGAATCTTTATCACTACCCAATTCTATTCAGGTTAGTTTGCAGAGATACTGGACATGCATATGGAGGAAAAGAAGGTGGAAAAAATTGGTGGCAACCCATGAAGACAAGGTTTGGAGGCTTCCCTGCTAGTTCCTGAATGAAACAGCAGCAAAGAAGCCTTGCTCACACAGAGATGTGTCCAAGACCTCTTGGATATCATTTGTTTCCAGTAATGCTCTGCCAGGTGATTTCTCACAGGAGGTTTCATTTCCTGCTTGCAGAGGTGCTTGAAGAGGGAGATTTTCTTCAAGCGAAAACAATGGTCCCAATGAAACCTGTCTTGGAAAACCATGTAATAATTCCATTAAAGAAAAAAATTGGTGGGCATCTTGAGGATGGATTTCTTTCACAGTACTCAGGATTTGTGCATGAATAGGTTGCTAAAGGTTAGATATGTTCCCGGACCAGTCTTTCCCCAACAACCATCTGCATTTCTATCATAATTAACTAGGATGCCAGGAGTTTAAGAGAACAGCCTAAATTTCCAAACACTTCTTACAAAAATAACTTGTACGGACCAAAGCTGTCCAATAACAGAGACTTCCACTAAGATTAAAAAACAAATAAGGCACTCCCACTGAACAGTGGTATCAAATAGGTGTGAGGGCAAGGCTTGTAAATTTGGCTATGTCTGTACTGTGGGACCTGGGAGTGAATCCCAGATCCAGATTTGGAGGATCTCCATCGGTCCATGGACGTGTCCATCCTCTCTGCCCTGTTTCCTGCCAAACTGGCAATCAGACTGTCACAAAGCCCCACTCTCTAGATGCGGCCTTTGAGTACTTCTCAGGGAATTAAAGGATGGCAATTGTGTGGGATGTGGGCACATACCCTCCTCTTCTAGGAACACAGCTCTAATTATAGAGCTACTTTTTTTGTCCTATTTATACAGGTATTTCATTAAGAGTAATTAATTTAGCAGTGGTAGTGTAGTTCCAAAGCAAAACATGTAACTGAGAGCAGACTTTAGGATCAGGATTTAATACACAGAAACAGCAACTCTGTAACTTACTATATTTATGGATGTAATTTTCTGAGACCACATTCGTTCCTGTATAACTCTATTTAAATCAATAGAATTACACTGGGGATTAATTCACTCCTTAAATTTAACCACATTGAAAATAATTATAATGTCCTATGACTATAATATTTTCATTTTCCAGGGGGACAAATTTGCCAATATGTAATATGGTCTCATGTACCTGATTACACATTACCTCCAAATCTGTGAGAGCCTGCAAGAATGGTAAAGCTGAAGAGATCATGCTGTTTAGGTTGGAAAAGGGCCAGCTGCATCATTGGCTGAACATCTAGGCTGCCTTCGAAATGGATGCACAAAAACGATGTTGAAATGGTACGACATATGTCGATTACTAAATCTCAAAACTTCTTTGTTGTTGTTTCAGCAAAATTGTTTGTGTGAAGAAAAGGGGGTCCAGTCCTAAGAGGGCCACGGCAGCTGCAATTCTTGCTGACCTCACTAGAAGTTGGAATTGTAGCACTGGAAGCTAAAGGATTTGTTCTGGTTGCATTGGTCTGGTACGTGCTCAGAGAAGTTTCTTTAGAACCAGTAGAATCATAGACATATAAAACTTGCACAAGCTTGGTCCTAACAGAGGTCTTTGACACTGCATGCCATATTCATTTTCTGAATTCATGGTCTCTCTATTATCTAGGATGATCAGTAAATCTCTGAAAGACAAAAGTAGAAAATGCTGAGCTCCTAAGGGAAGGATAGACTATATCCCTTTATTTCTATCAGTGAGAACTTCACAAGTATTTTTACTGAAATATAACAGGCCACACAAATATTTTAAAGAAGTGGAAAAAATTTCCAGTCCCTCAAATGTACCTACAATATTTTAGTTTGTTTTTTCACAACACCTCTTCTAATATTTAAAATTTTTTTTCAACAACAACTAGAAGTTCATCATTTCTTACTTTAAAATATATTTTTGGAAACTGAAGCTTTTAACATTTTTCAGTCAGAAGCTTTGTTTTCCATATTTTGATATTCTACTTTCCCCAGTGCTATCTTTAAAAAATTTGGGCCATCGAAGCCAGTTTGTTTCAATTCTTTGAGGGGAATATAAGATGGTACAAAGAAAAGAAATAAAAATAAAAAGAAAAGATTCCCATGAATTTGTTTTCCCTTTCAAAAAAGAACTTTTTTATTTTAAAAATTACAATTTTAAAATCAGTTTTGCAAGAAGCTAGTGGGACTATTCAGGGAATAATCAGTATTAATAAGCAGGAATTCTGTTGAAACAGGTGATTTTAACCTGGACTCCAAACAATTATAGGTATTTTTAATGCCTAGTATGCAGTGCTAAAAATCTTGTCTCCTGAGTTTTTGTACTGGCTCTTCTCATCTGCTAAAACATCTTCTCTGTCTCTTTTATATAGGATTTATATGCTACTCTTTACCTCACAGATTTCCTCTCTAGCCAGGTGCCACCACCAGTTTAAGAAAGGTTTGACTTTGTGGTACAAATAGCTCTTGGAGCATGCAGATCTAAATGTCACCACATCATAGCATTTTAGTACAGGGTGATGATATTCTGTTTTGACACAGTGTCGTCATGCTGCATCCCATAGGAAGATGTTTTGACACAAAGTGCTGACAAAACATCAAAATGTTAACAATTGCTCTTTAATATTCATGTGTTCTGTGATGCGTGGAGCATACTA
Source organism: Pelecanus crispus (assembly GCF_030463565.1). Lineage (NCBI taxonomy): Eukaryota > Metazoa > Chordata > Aves > Pelecaniformes > Pelecanidae > Pelecanus > Pelecanus crispus. The sequence goes on from NC_134645.1 coordinate 71,873,438, forward strand.
ACTGATAATAGCAAGACAGAGGACCAGTAAAGATTGCTGTTAAATACATTTATTTAATTTTTATACAAACAAGTTCCTACTGAATATTCCTACCTGGGTGAAGGTGAATGCATGTCCTCCACAAGGAGGATGCTACCAGCTTAGCATCTTAATCTGTAGAAAAAGAAAAAAAAAAAGCAAACCCACAAAACCCCCCTTCTTTCTAACATGTTTTTTCTGTTTTCACAATGCACAAATTAAAATAAACTAATGGTCAGAAATAGCAGCATGACCTTAATCTGAGAGTCTGGAAATAACATTTGGTAGAAACTATTATAACTGCCTACATGTAAAAGAAGAGGCCTGTATAAGAAGAGGATTGAGTCTTCTAAGAAACATCTCAAGATTTTGGGGTGTGAGGCACAATGAGGGGAGGAAAGATTTCAAGCTGAACAGAGTCAGCAAGGAGCCAGTCTGCTTGGGGTCCCAGTTAGCTTGTCTGCCCAGAAACCCACAGCTCAACATCCCAGATGTGCAAACAGCCAAGCAAGCAAGAAAACTGCAAGGGGTTTGCATCCTAGAGCTGGAAGCAGCAACTCTAGCAATTAGCTCACCTAAGGCAGAAGCCTTCACATAAATGTCTCAACAGAAGGGATGCAGGCAGTGGTTTTACTGACACTGTTTTTACTGAACTTGAACCTGGGTGTAGCCTGAATAATAGCTTTGTGCAACACACCGGGCAGCAGCTGGGGCAGAGAAGCTGCAGATAGAGGCTGTTCACCAGCCAGGCTGAGAGGAGCAGCAGCATGGCACTGGGCCGAAGGCAGGATTTGTACAGTCAGATGTTCTTCCCACTGTCCAGCCTGTTCCCACATAGCACCAGCGCAGAAAGCTGCACAACAGCCACATTATTCATAACATTTCATGACATTAATTTTATTTTCAACCGTCAGTTGAAGTGCATGAATTTTTTTTAGCCACTGCAAACTATTTATTTTAAGGCAATGCTAATGAACCAGTAAAATAATTATTTTACCATATAGAATGATTAGTACATGGCATGACACTTATCTGGCATTTTTAAGATGAACCGATTTGAAACCATTGACAATTTTGACAATTTGAGACCCGTAGTTATTTTCCAGTCTTGAGCTACCCTTCTCTTTATGACTTAATATTTGAGATTATGGTGTTTACCAGAAAGAAGGTGACATATTGAGAAATGACAAATAACTCTGGAGAAATTTTCAAGCCACAGGTATGCCTAAGTACTACAGATTAGCATAAAATTATCCCTCATGGTCTGCAAGTACATAATATTATGCATGCAAATCCGTTCTACTTCGTGAATAGAGCTATTGATTTCTTTGCATCTATCAAATGATTAAAAGTTACTTACTTGCATAAATGAGTGTGCAGAATCAGATCCTTAATAAAACTTGTGTCTGGACATGTTACTCTTTCCTCATGAATTTTCACTAGCTGCAACAATATAGGCTCGCTATTGTTATAGCATTGAATTACTTGCACTAATGTTCATGAAACTTAAATTTCATCTCTTTCTTTAAAAGGTGAGAGCCAAGGAGAGGCTCACATGTTCTCATGGTCTGAAACAAACAATATTTTATTCTAAAGGATTATCGTTAATGTAAAGATTTGGTCCTGAGCCCATTTCTCCAAGGATTATTCTCTCCAAAGTTTCTGGCACATGTTTAAGTTACATTTGAATATAATGAATGACTGTCATGAAGAATGGCCATAACCAGCAGCCTGTGCTGAATGTGTCCTGCACTGTTATAGGCTGAATCCTGTAATAGTTCAGCACCTTCATTTCTTATTGACTTCACGGGGATCCAAGGTGCTTAGAACAAAAACTGACTGGATGATGACAATTCCATTTTATGCAACTTTCAAGGTTTAACATTTGTTTTGGTTTTGTGTTGAACTGTCTGTTATTATACTGAAACCTGAACTGTTCAGCGAGGATCCCGAGTGGCATTTCTTGTTTTACTTCCACATCGCCTTGTGTGTGGTAAAAAACTGAAATTAGCTTTCCCAAATGAATGCAGTAGAATGCAAGATGGTCTCTTTTTTTTTCCCCAGGGAAAAAAAAAACCAAACAAACACCCTTGCAGCTGAAAACTTCAAAGGAGAAAAATTAACCAGAGGGCTTTTGTCCAAGTAACTCATAGGTGCGAACCTCACCACTTCCTCAGCTCCGGGTCCCTGGGTGCTGCACAGTCTTTGTGTCACTGCTGCCCAACACAAAGGCCCTTGGGCAATGCCCACTTATACCCACGCAGCCAAGGAGTGTGACTGGTGTGTGTTTGTGCATCAGCCTTGGGTTTCTGCTCCAGGCAGTGTGAGCAGGAGCATGCACGGTCATCTTGCCCATGTGGGCACTCCGATTCGTTCCACTGTGACAGCATACATGCACTCAATACAATTTCAAGTTCTTTCTAGAGGAAATCTGTAGTTAACAGCTTATTGGGCTTTTTTAGAAATGTATGTAAGTGGTAAACACATGTTTTAGGGCTGGGTTCCTTAGCAGACGGATATAATCACAGTGCACCATTAATTTACAGAGCCACGTAGGAGAGTTGCAGGCTCGCTCTCTTTCTCTCTCCCCACTCCTCCATGCTTCCTGATGCAGCCAAGCATCCAGGCCTGCCTGTGCATGCCATGAAGTGTTATCTGCATATGCCCAGCAAGCCTGACGTGCGTATCACACATGTGCTGGCCATCTGTATGGTGCATGTGCAGGAGGTTCAGCGAGCCTCCGCGTTTCTGCCTGTGATTTCCTAGACAAAGGGATGGGAGCTGTATGCACATGCACTCACACCACACTGATGGTGTGTGACCACACACTTGGCCAGTGTGCCGGGGGCTGAGTCCAGCCCCCTGAGCGTGGCTGACTTCAGCTGCGGGTCTGGCTGTTTGTTGTGGGGTTTTCTCCTTTCATTTCTAGTCATTCTGTCAGTGCCTGCATTGATCTCCATTTGACTTACCTTTCAGAGCCCAGACAGACTGGGGAAGCAATTGCCCTCTGCAACTGCAACCATGTGAGAGGTCTCTGAGCAAATCCTCTCACTTACTCAATTATCCCTTCACTGAAGTGATTTGCGCCACCATGGGCGGGGAAACCTGAACTCCCAGTGCACCATACTCATTTATCAGGTGAAATGAGGCAAAGAAAGCAAGGTCAGTGAGTGTCTATGCTGCTTACAAGCTGCAGAGCCCTCAAGCCTGTCATTGCCCAGATTACTTAAAAACTCATTCCCTTCCCAGCATACGATCCCCTTTATCAGCATCTGCTGCTCTCCACTCACTGGCAAGAGGAAGCTTGTTAGCCTTTGTCACCACGTCCAAGAGGGCAATGGGCACTACAGAAAAAAGCTGCACCAGAGAAGGTAGTACCCATGCTAGTGAAACAGGTTTTCTTCAGTCTTGGAGCATCGTCTGAGAAGCTCCTCATCCCCTTGATATGTTTTGATGGAAATCAGTATTGGCAAGAAGACAAATCAGGAACAGGCAGGTGGAAAATGATCGCTTAAAGATTGCTTGGTTTTTTTGGTCTTTGGACAAGTAATGGCAATAAAATTCCATTGCTCAGCAAGTTTCAGTGAACAATTTTAGCCTGGTTTCTTGTGGAAGGGAACTTTTTACTGCCATACTATCTACCTGTTTTCCTCTCTTGTTACTAATAATTCCCATTTCTACCAAGATTCAGAGAAAAGTAGGGATCTTTAAGAGAAAGATTTAATTCCTGAAAGTTTTGTGAAGATAGGTGTCCCTACAGGGAAAAGAAATCCTGTAAGAGTCCCAGATAAATCTGATCTAGATCTATAGGACAGCGAACTTCATTACTTTTGATGTCATACCAATCACTTGTGACTCTTACAGTCAGTTCTAATAAACAAACTGGGTCTAGTTCAATTTTGACAGGCAACATTTGTGTAGCTTCTGAAGCCATTAAGTTAACAAGCACAAGTGTTCAACAGGAAAACTTGGTGAAGAATTTTTTACTATCTGGATATGTATTTTTAAATCCTAAGCCCCATCTTTGAGAATTACTCTAATTCTAATTAACCCTAGCACTAATGTGATTTGCTCAGATACATTTTCATGCCTACAGGAGTTACTCACATCACCCCATGTAACAGAGAAGATGGTTCTGGGATCATGGGCTGTTCTCCATGATCAAAGCAGAGCTCTGTTTGTAGGACTTTGGAGGAAAATGTATCATGCTATCCATGTTAAATCAGTTATGATGAGATGCAGATAAGTATAGATATATGCACCTACACGCAAACGCACACACTCACAGCAGTTTCAGATTGCTGTATCCTCCCAGCTGTTCCTGCCCCTGGTTTACACCAGGATTTTACAGACAGTCCATCCAGAAGCCCTAGCATCACACCAAGTGCTTACTTGTGCACACACAAAGACCATGCTATCGGGGTTGTGGTTTCATGTTTGCTGTCTGCATAGTCACCAGTTCTGATTACAAGAGTGCATTTTGTCTTCTACACCAGGGTAAATCAGGGGAGAGCTCTAGCGCTGCTGAGAAGTTATTGCTGAGTTTGGGATTTACTGGAGACCAGTAATGTTGTGTTGCAAGTCAATAGGAGGTTGGCTTGCTCTGTGCCACTAACATTTCTGTTACTGTCAAAGGGCAAGTTACCTGGTTCTTGTGTCTAGTTCTTCTGTGATCTATACAGAAAAAATAAAAAAAAAAGAAAAGAAAAAAAGAAAAAAAAAGTTAGAAATTTACTACACTTTTAAATGGCATTTTTCTTAATTTGGAGTGTGATGGCAGTGCATGGGGTGAGATCCTAGGTTTTTTCTTTGATGGGCAGCTCAAAACACAGATATTTTTGGGAAAAATCACTTAGCCACATTGTAAGCCACTTTGAGTAGACCCTGCTGCTGTGGAGGGCTTTGAGAATTGATGTTTAAAACTTCACCACAGAGCTATGGCACAGTTTTCAAGAACTGAGAAAGTTGGGGCTTGTACAGGCTGTGAGAATTCCAGCCAGCTTGGTGGTCAAAGACTTATGAAAGACCAGTGAGGGACTAATGATGAGGAGAATACGAGCACCTTCAGCCAGTCTGAGAAGCCTTGATGCCTCTCCTGGAGGTTATTTTGACATTTACTTGACAGACTTTTGATATTTGGTTATTGAATGATAATTCTCAAATTATCCATCCCATTATTTGTGTCTAGATTTGGCACTTGAGGTTGTCATGCAGAGAGATTTCATCAGCTTTCAGGATCATAAAAAACCTGATTATAATCGTATAGACCAAGTTTGGCTATTCCTCTTTTCCTGTACTTCAAAGGGACAGCAGTAGGTCTGCTTGTCTTAACATCAAACCTACCAGATTTCTTTTGATTTAAATACAAATGCTATTTTCTGCCTCTTATCCATCTTTACAAACAGACAGGATACTCTGGCCTTGATTCTACTTCTCTTGTTCACATCTACATTTGCAAGGCGGGCAGGGTACGAGAATAACTGAATATATATATGCTTCTTTCACATAAAATCTTGGGCCAGTGGTGAGCATGTTCCCCAGCCGAGAAGATGAGCGAGATATGAGGGATGAGGGAATCCTATCACTACAGTGTGAAGATGGGAAATGTGTCTGCACAGCAGCTGTTTCAGAAATGATAGAGCTTTCTTCTTCTTTTTTTTTTTTTTAATATAAAACGGACATTTACTTAAGAGAAATTTTGGGGCTTCAACCATATAATAGGGTTTATTTAACAGGATGCTTTGTATTTTACTACCTTTTGTTTTCTTGTCTCTGAACTAGACTTTTCAGAGCAGGGCTGGCATAAAAGCAGTAACTATACTTATGTGGGCTCTTTCATGGAGAGCTGGCTGAACAACTGGCATTGCAGAAGGCATGCCTAAGAACAGCCTTTGAGAAGGGTCTTGGAGCCAACTCCTCACCCCTCCTCATGGAGCGATTAAAACATTGCTAATTATCCTCCATTTCTCCAATTTCTTGTGTCCATGAAGTGTGTGAAGCCCACAGTTTAAAGCTCATGTGTTATTTGTGTAGCATTCCTGGGGCCAGATTTTGACTCTGTGCCTCTGGCTGCATTATGGGTTGGCAAAGAAAAGGTCTGACCTCTGCTGATGGTCCCCAGACCCATGGTGAGTTTGGCTGCAGCTCCGGAGAAGCACAGGTCTCCTCTGCAGTCTACACATCTCTCTGCTGGCTGGTGAGGAAAGGGACAGTATCACAAGGCTTGAAGTTTTCACTTTGAATGCAGCTGCTTGTCAGAGGCAGTATCAGATGAGAGAAAATGAAATGCAAACCGTAGGATAGTTCCCTTCAGGATAGCACCCTAAGGCAGATGAAATCAATGGGAATCTTACTTCTTCCTGGTGAGCTCTTTCAGATCAGCTTTGCTCTGTTGGAATCTTCCTGTTGGAACCGCAATGTAAGGAACAGGATAAGAAAGCAGGGGAAAGGCATTCAGTGCCTTGCTCCATGACCCTGAGCCTATCACCTTTTATCTGTGTCCCATCCTTTTTCTCTTCTATTTAATGGTAAGTACCTCACAGCTGGGATTACCTCCTACCATGTGTACACTCAGTGCACAGTGAGGCCCTGATCTCAGAAACTGTCTAATGGCATAGGTAAAATAATCCAGAGCAAAGGTTTCAGTTTCCTTCTGAAACCGTGTATTTTGGTGATGATGAAAATATGCCAAAGGCTAAGGTTGCACACAGAGTCGCACTGAAACCAAAGCAAATATTCAAAGACCAAACATATAACTTCATTTCCCTCGCTGCAGAGCTGTTGGAGTCTCTTCTCCTTGTACACAAAGAGTTTTTACAGGGGTTTCATTGTAGCTGAGCTTTTTTCTCCTTTACTATAGACTGGATCTAATTCTTTCTGCATTAAAGTACAATTCTGAAGGCTGTTAGTAGGGATGAAACAAGGATGCAAAATAAAAGAAAAACAGTTATATCAGCTGCATTTTCTGAGCTGGCAGACTCTGAAAAAAAACATGTATTTTTAATACGTGAGGCAAATACAAGATCTTGCTTTAAGAAGGGCTAGGGTTTTGATAGAAATATTAGAGTCCTAGAGCACTCGCCCTGTTGAGTGCTAAATATCTTTGATGAATATGGAGTGCAATGTGGTACACAGATGACAGAGCAGGCGCTTAGAAAATACAAAACAAAACAAAAAATCCTAACCCTCGGACATTGAGATTAAGCAGATAGGATGATATAACACAGAACTCCAAAGACACTACATGTGCGGACATGCACTAAATCACAGCCTTTTATAAAATCATGCAGGCTGCCATTTCATATCTATCATCAGCTCTGGTGAACATGATGGACTGTCTGGTGAGTGGGTGCAGTGCCACGCTAACAGATGGGTATGAGTGTAAACAGGCAGGAGACTGCACAGGAGCTTCAGGATGGGCTCACTCACATTGCAGGTGAGACAGGAACAGGGAAACTTTCATGTTGTTTCTATGGTTTCTACCTCTTGCATCAGCACATGTGATTTGGATGCCTCTCTGGGGCTGGATTGCTACTAAAGTGCTATAAAACCACTCTGGTGTATGCAGAAGGTGGGATCTTTAAAATCCAACTAGTGTCAGAGCTTCAGGAAAGCAAGCAGAATGCATGGAGAGACAAAAGCATGCACAAAATCTCTTCTCTTCTTGTTTCACCAATGCAAACCCCCTCTGGAGTCAGCAGAGGTCTGGGTGCCTTCAGTCAGCCCAGTGCTGTCTGCGCTGAGAAGGTATGGAGGATGCTTCTTCCTTGGAGAACTCGTCTTGCAGGCAAACCTCGCTGATGAACAAGGCCTTCTGTGTGGTCACAGTGTGACCAAGCAATTTTCTTTTAGTGGGTAGAGATTATTCTAGTGGCTTTGGCTTCTCAAATTGAAAGCAACTTGCTTGAGCAGCAATCTGTTTATTTAATCATTTGCCACACAGTATACATAGCTGTCAGATGACAAAAATCCGCCTTACTCTGTCAGCCAAAACTGATTTTTTGCAAATAATTATTTTTTACCTTGCTTCATCTTTGAGGAATTAAGCCCCCCTTGATATAAGATCTTTTTCCCTCTCAAGGTTCCTCAGATGAAATATGCTGCAGCTTTACAGTGCTTGTCTATCATTTATATTATTTTTGTTTCAAGGCACCAGGTCAAACTCTGTCCTAACTCACTCTCGTGCAACCGCAGAGACTTCAGTGTGGCTGCAATCGAGGATGGAATCTGACCCACTGTGTTTGTTTTTAATCGGAATATGCATGACTTAATGTTGCTTTCTCCTTTATTTTAATCTCCCAGGGCAGTCTGAAGAATCAGATGTTGAATCTCAAGAGATTTCTCCCCAGTGAAATATTCTAAATATGTCAGGAAAAATGTTTTGTCAATTCCAGCTTGTTGATTCACCCCAGCCAGCTGGCTGGGCAGTCTCAACCACTACATGCTGCCATACAAACTGGGAGGTCGGAGCTGGGCGCATGCAGGCAGGATGGCGGGGCCATGTACTAGAGCAGATTGGATGGATTCCATGTATTGTAGTAGATGATGTGTTTGGTCTTCTGAGGGAAGGGGAGGGTACATGCCAGCTGTCGCTCAGGACTTCATTTAACTGACTGAAGTAGAGAGAAGTTGGAGTTAAGGCTTATCCCTGTGTTTTCACCATCCTTGACTAGATTCTGACCTGCCCTTTCTACCAAAGGCATCAGAGTCGTGGGGCATCTCTGAAGATGGAGAAGCTGGAGGCTCTGCCTTGCCAACCTCCAGATCTACTAATACTCACTGAAGGGTTCCACGCAGACAAAAAGCATCTTCCACCAAAATGAGTGCTTCAGAAATTGCCTTTCATGAAGATCTGATGTATTTTCTAGCATTTTTGAAAATAAAAAGGATGATTGGCTTTTTATGTGGATAATCATTAGAATTAAGGATAAATCAGCCCTTTTCTTTCCTTTACAGATCTGATCCAGATCCTGCAAATAATCTGGAAAGTTGTCATCTATCTCTGACGCTCCAAGAAATTTCCCAAAAAAGGTAGATTTTAATTTTGTAGATTATGTATATTACAATAGCAAAGGAAAGATGGTAATGGTATCCACCATTGTGGCCATGTTAAGAAAATCCCCTTAGCTGGGGACAGCTTGGATAGACACAAGTTTTGAGAAAACACATGTGACTGTGTGGAAGAGGAGCATTGTGCTACTGGTGCCATGGGAGAGCACTGAGGTGTTTAACAAATCACAAGGAAAGTGTGTGTCAAACCAACAAAACCAATCATTTTCTGGAGGTATAAGTTCTTCCCTTTGAAACCATGAATCTGTGAGCAGAAGCCCTCTGTGTTAATAAGATTTTTAATCCTAGAGGGTGTTTTATGAAAGTAAGACATGACTGTTTCACTGAGGGTTATATTTTCATAGAACTTCAAATGCTTAGATCTGCATATTGCCCTTGCCTTGGATCATAGCCCTAAAGACCAAAACAATACTATAGGTGCCTTAGCGCAAAATGAGCAGGGAAAACAACCAAAGCAACGGAGCAGGCACAGAAAGCAATACACAAAGAGACAAACGATACAAAGCAGAACCAGACTTAGACATCAGAGGTCAACCCACAAAGTATTTTGACGGGTGAACATGTAAAAAAGAAAATTCTTCCAAGGAAAGTAGTCACAAAATGGTTTCTGAGAAAGCTGCAGGGCTCCCTCATATGGGCTCCTCATGCAATATGTACCCCTTGCTCTCCTGCATTTGGCTTTGGCACACACATGACACAATGAGAAAGCAGTCATGAACCACTTTTTTTGTTGGGTTATGTTCATCTACAGAAATTTTAATTCAACTCTAATTTTAATGAAGGCTTGTTGTAGAAATTGAGGGGGTTCATTATAACTGAAAATAGATATAGAAAAAAAAAGAGCACAACTTTGTTTTGGCCATACTTTGCTGACTGTTACCTCATTTAACAAGAGATACAGCAAAATGTCTTACAGAATTAGAATCTACAAGACCAACACATGGTCAGAATAACAGAAAAAGAGAGAGAGGGATACACTGAACTGTGGATGCAGTCAGAAGTGAAACATTTTTCTTTTTGCTAACTTATACCATTTGCCATAATGTTCTATACCCAGGAAAATAAACTTCAGTTAAATATAATCAATATTTTGATGTTTCCTCCTAAAATGCAAACCCTGCCTTGTAGATCATTAATGGAAAGACATTTTAACAGCACCTGTTCCAGGCCATTGGACTAAATGTCATATTTTGCATATGCTTCTAAAAATTACAGTGCAATATTAGCCCAATCAATTTCAGTGGCTTAAAAGCTACAACACCTACCTTTTCACTGGATAACTGTTGCAGATTTTCAACTGTCCTCAACTGATCCCTGCTGACTTATGCTCATTGTTGTCACTGTCGGTGTGAACACTGTCAAAGACCTAGAAAGAAGAAATGTTTTGAATTCTCATGGGAGACAATAGCAAGCAAACTTGTGTGCCTAGCTTGAGCACCCAGGCATATTGATGTGTGAAGTGATATTCAGAAGTAAGCACTGTCCAGAAAGATCCTTATTTCTGCAAGCAAAGAAGTTATATGGCTCATCTGGAGTGTAAATGAGAGGCCTTTTCCATCTCTTTCCTTTCACATCTGTACGGTGATTTTTATATGGCTCTAGATATTTCCAGTTTCTCCTAATCAACCTAAACTTCCTATGTCCTAGTCCATATTCTTAGTATGAGACTTATACAAGTCTTATCCAAGATTCACCTCCCAAAGTCCATGCAAACCTAGGCATGGACTGTCAGAAGGACTCTGAAAGGCGAGTCCCCACCAGGTGCCCAGGTCTTGGAGCACATCCCAAAGGCAGACCCTGCCCCGATCACTTCTTGCTGGCTGGCCTTTATTCAGGAAAGCTTCAGTCCTCATGACTGAAACAAAACATCCTCGAGGAACTTATGAATAAGCCCATTTGCTTCCTGCCTCAAACACTTCTAAAACATTAACCTGAAGCGTAAACGTTTCTGCCTTTCATTTCCTTGGGGATGACAGGAGAGAGAGACTGAGACTGATTGCAAAAGCTATAGTGCTTGTCTGAAGTTTTTAGCCTGACTCTGGTCAGGCCCCAGGTGACCAGCTAATGAAAATAATTCAAACTTTACCAAAACAAGAGACATTTATAATGTGGAAATTCTAGACAGACAGCTCCACAAAACCCTGGGAACAAACATGGAGATAAATCTTTGCAAGAAAAAACACCCTTACCTCACTACTCACAAGGTCAATTCTAAATAGCATCGTGGGGCACAGCCCCAACATGTGGCAGAAAATTAGTTAGTACTAGCTCTTTTTAAATACATCCATACCTGTGCGCTTTTTCCTCTGGAGTCATGAGGTATGAGGAAACATATGGCTTCAGAAATATTAGAAAGGCTTTTGAAACCCATGCCTTTTAAAATGGATGGACTTTGGGATTATTCTTAAGAACAGTTTCTATAACTGCAAATGAAAGAGGAAGAAATGAACCGTGGAAAATGGGTATAAAAACCCTGATTTCAAATAAACACAACACAGCCATGAAACAAGACACAGAACAATATGAGGAACGTGCGTGAAGGAGGAAATCAGCTGGGGCTCTCCAGTAACAAAACTGGAAGTTTTCAGATGTCAAAAACCTCCTAGAAACAGGAAAAGGAGGATGGCTTGCATGCCATGCCACATAGGCTGTGCAAGCATGGAGCAAGCCAGCACCAGTGAAGTACATTTGGACGTAACCAGTGACAGGGAGCCACAGCATCCCTGGGAAAGTGTGCCTTGGGCTTCCAGGGCTTGGTGGGCAGCAGCCTGCTCCTGTGGTCCAAGCAGTGCAGCCCAGCCCTGGCCTGCCTGACTGTGCCCGGTCCCCCTGTGCCAGGAGGAGCTCCCCGGCAGCAGAGCCAGGCCATGGGACAGGCTTGGGGTTGGCAGGGACTTCCCAGCCAAAAAGCCTGCAATTATGAGGAAAGTGCACATTAACTCTTGCAGGCTCAGGACCAGCTCCAGGGCATGCCTGAAGACCAAGCAATGGGGAAAACTTTGGAATCAGTCCACAGACTGTTTTGTAAGACCATCCCAGACACTGCACAAAATGATGTGAAGGCTCTTTTCTCCAGTTAAGTCTACTTAAAAGCCTTATCTAAGCTTTTATAATTTAGGGTTTTCAACTATATTAGAATGAAGCGCTTTTAATGTGAGTTTTGTAAATAAAAAATCTTTAGAGGTGCACACTATGGAGCTAATAATTCTTTCTTTATGTTAACTTCATATAAAAAAATATGTAAAACTTTTCTATGTGTGTGTATAGAATCATAGAATTTTTTAGGTTGGAAAAGACCCTGAAGATCATATATATAGTTTCATCTTGCCATTTATTAATACTTTATTTTTTAATAGCTATCTTCTGAGCATTTGCCAAGAAGTCTGCTTCCTGAGGAAAAACAATTGGAAAATTGGCTTTATAGCAATTACTCTCTTCTGAGGCATCTTAAGTGTGTCCTAATAAAAAAGGTTGTAAAACTTATTAAATGAGTTACATCGAATCATATCCTGATCCCACATACTAAACAAAATCATTTTTGCTCAGTGTTTAGTCCCAATGAAAAATAGTATTTCCCACACTTGCTGCTTTATAGGGTTAGAGTTGAGCAAAAGTCCTCTCAGTCCTCTCAATGCGTCTGTTATCTGGCTGAACAAAATGTGCACAGGACACTGTATTAAGGTTACAGAGAGGAACATTTTCAAGAAGTTTATTATTTCCAAAATAATTGAAAGAGAAGAATATTGCATGGAGTCTCAAAATATCTCCATATTAAAGAAAACCCTAAGGATATGGTTGCTTCTTTCAAGTTCTCACTGCAAGAAGAAAATTATTTCTGAAAGTGATGGAGAATTCTTAGTGTGGTTAAAATTCCTAAATCTACATCATGTTGTGTGGTGATGTACAAACATAGCAGAGTGCATTACTGTCTAAACCATCACTTGAAAACAGTTTTCAAAACATCTATGAAGTCAGATCTATGCTTTTGTTTCCAGGTGTCCAACATTATTTTGATGGGACTCATTTCAGTACATTATCGAAAGTGTCATGAATTAGCAAAATGAAATTAAAATAGAAGTAAAAAACTTGAGAGTGTCTAACAGTATAATTCTGCTGCTTTCTAGCTTCCCTGAGTGCAGCTGTCAAGAAGACATCACAAGCATAGGAATTCAGGAAAAACACTCAAAGGCTTATGGTGTCTGTGCTCAAGGGAAGAAATGTGTTAAACTAAAAAAAAAAAAAAAAAATTGTTAAACTGGCCAAAAGAGTTTGGAGGGAATTTTGTCAGTCTGTCACTTTTTCAGTACAAGAAGTCTCATTTCTAAATTGCAAGATAACACATTATAATGTTGTTCTTTATTTAGTACCAATCGTCTTGGGCCATACAATTTTTTGTGATGAAAATTCATGTGACATATAAAAAATGAAAAAATTGTCCATGAAGTTTTATAGTTGGATATGTACTATTAGGCCCCAAATTGGAAAATGATGGGAGAACCAGCATCACAGGTTGCAGCGTTCACTGCCAGTGCCTTCTAATAGACCTCTAGGTTTTGGGTGTAAACTCCCATGACCCTGACTTTGTACACCCCAAACTGGCATCATTGCCAGGAGTTTCCTGCAGGCAAAGATGCTGGTGCTGCAGTGATGATGGGTGTGTTACATCCTTCCCTTTCCCTCGAGGAGGTGTGGAGGTTAGAGATGCTGATGTCCACCAGCTCGGAACATGTCTAGGAGGCTGGAGGGAGCTGTTGCCCCTCCAAGGGAATCCCCTGCCCTGTCTGACCACATCCCCTCCCGCACAGCTATAGCTGCCACCCACGGCTAAGCCGGTGACCTTGCAGCTTCCCTGAAAAAACGTGTCGGTAATCTTCACGGCCTGAGTGGGGCAAAGTGAAGGGAAACACCCTTTTACTGCTACTCTACAAGCACTTCAGTCTGATCCAAAACACATCTCCAGGGAAGATTGGGAGAGGGGAGTAGCTTCAGACCTTCCCCACCCATCCCTGGCAGTCACTCCAGATGCCTCCAGGGTATCCCATTACAAGCTTATCAGGTCCTTTCGATGACTAGATTGTCAGCTTTGCAATGATAGGCTGAAGTTACCTGAAAACATTGTGCTGCCTTTGTGATATTTTCTGAACAACCCTGCTACAGAAGTAAATCAACAGAGGCTAGAATGAGTCTTCCAGTAACTCAGCAATCTGATAACTAGCTCAACAGTTGTACAAAGAATTAACATTCCCTTAAAGAGTGTCTCCATGCCTTGAGACCCATTAGCGTGGTATCCAAATCACAAGAAGTTCACACAATAGCAAGAAAAGGAAAAACCTGTGTCTATTTATCTACTCTATTTATATATTTTTCCTACTAAAACTTTTGAGAAAGAAGAAACATTTACAGGGAAATTTTTATGGACAGGCTAAAGGATAACACTTATTTTTTAAATGACTTGTAAATAATTTCCAGAAAACTAGCCTTTTCACAGACAAGCTGTTGAAAGAAGAAGGGGGCCAGATAGATAGGAACTGCATAGGGCATTCAATTCATCATGACTGAGTCACTCAGTTGCAGTCTGAAGTGAAAATTAAGGCACAGAAAGATATAGTCAAATAACATTTAACATTTGGCTTCATTTCAGATGAACAAGCATGCTGCAGTTAAGTCAAGCTGAAAGTTTTCCTTCTTCCCATGCACTGTAGGTTTTAAAGAATGAGCGTCTTGGTATTTTGTATAGGTCAAGCTAAGTGGTATCATAGGTTAAGTTCTGGCATTCAATCTAAATGCCCTCATGTTTGTACTTTACAGCCAGGTTTTGAACATTACTTGAAAAATTATCTACATCTGAACAAAGTGATCGCTGCACAGGCCCCCTCCAACAGTCTTCCCCTCTATCTTCTCTGCTTTCCTGAGTCAGAGAAATGCCATTTCAAAGCAGCAAGAAAACCATTAGGCACTCTCTGCACTTGGAAGGGATGCTGATTTTTTAAGAAGTTTTGCCTGAAATGTTGCATGTCATGAAACATTTTGATTAAAAAAATTAATTACTGATACAGGAGTTAGAGTGGCGTATGCAGACTGACTGGAAAATAACGAGTCCTAGCTGTTCCTTGTAAAATCTATCTTCTAAGATTTTTTCTTCAAATGTTATAGCAAAGGCTTATTATTCTTATTAACTCTGTGTGACTCAGAGTTTGCATTAATCACCTCCTAGGAAAGCAACTGCTCTCAGTCGCGTGGGTTGTGTGTCTTAGCTTTCCTTGCTCAGTGTCCTAGGATAGTCTCCAGCGTTGTTTATCTTTGCCACAGCATAATTACTTAGCAGATTTCCAAAAGTGATATTGTTCAGACCCAGATGATCCAATGGTATCAGCTAGGCATTTATATACAGTGTCTTGGTTTTGGAATTTAACACAGGCTTTAATTGAACACGACTAAGAAAAACTTCAAGAGAAAGTTAAGAAGCAGAAAGCATAAACCGAACCCAGTCAGATTTTGTAACACTAGATGTAGCGGGTGTGCTCAAAAACTTTCTTCTGGCTTTACAGATTTGAAAGAATTTCAAGATATCCCCAATTCTTATATCGAGCAATTTTGCTACTTGCTGATATTTCCTCCCAGCACCGTGAGGAACGGTCTACGCGCCCTCACTGCTTGAGCAAACAAAAGACTTCCCTAGCTGAGCCACGTTACAAGACCTGGTGTTAACATGTTTAATCCCTTAGTTGCTTTTCAGCTGGGATAGGGAATCTGCCCTAATCAGTGCTGTCAGCAGATGTATCTCACGTGTACCGCAAAGCGCAGGGCTGAATCCTGTTTGTGCGGCTTGTATAAAACAAACCAGAGCTCTGATGGGGACAAGGGGCATACAGGCACACATACTCTATTGGTACATCTTTCTCTCCCACTTCACCTCTCTGGAGGGTTGGGCAACTAGTTTTGGTTGTTCATCAGCAGTTAGGGGGGGAAAAAGAATCTCTGGCCAAACCAAAAGTGAAATTTTTCCATGTGTCTAGTAAAAGAAAGAAATTTAATTTCTAAACAAGCCCATGATATTTGAATTAGATTTCAGGCACTCTTAAGGAAAAGGAAAGGGAATTTGGAAACAAGAGGTTAGAGGATCTAAGCGCTGCTTGTTAAGAGGAAAGAGTGATCCCCTAATAATCTAAGGCCCCCTGGTTAGAGCACTCACCCCCAGGGATGTAACCCCCTGGCATGAGCGTCCTCACTGCCAGGCTGTACGGCCCCTGTCACTTTATTGCTATGGCCAAAGAACATTTTCTCTCCCTTTGGAATCTGTTTAAATACAGGAAAGCTAAAACCACTCTATTTCTAAATGAGCACTACCACAGACAGGCTCACTGTGTTTTGAGTTCATCCATTTTCTAAATTTCCCTTTGTCTTCCAGACCATCCTTGCACAGACAAGCCGTTAATACCATATTTAAGATCTTTCTTATTTCTCCCTTTCTAATCAACTTGTATAGAAACCTATTGCTCTTTCATATTTCTAAAATATCTGAAAAATTAGAATGTTCTACTGTAATCACAACTGCACCGCACATGCCTTGGTAATCTTTTGCCTCAGCGACTCCAACCTCTGCCATTTTGACCTTTGCATCTCATCACGCTTCCCTCTGGTGTATACATAATGCTGCTAAATCCAATTTACTCTCATACAAATCAAGCCCTTGTCACTGCTCTTTTTCGAACACCTCCAGCAGATTCTGGTAAATTCCTGTGTCACATGTGAGCTTCTTATCAAAAACTTCTTCACATTTTCTGATTCTCAGGCAAATGCAATACCTGACTCATCCATACTTAAACATCCCTTTTGTTTTCTTTTCTGGCTTTATTTTTTTCCTATAAAAACCTTGGTTTTTTGATTTTTCTTTTGGGTCAAATGACTACGTTTTCTTCATTCCAGCCCTTCCTTCCAAGCAGTTTCTCACAGTAAGCCCTTCACTAGTATCCAGCCAAAGCTTTCACTGTCTGATACACTTAGACTATATTATCTATGTTTGTCGTGGTTTAGCTCCAGCCAGCAACTAAGCACCACGCAGCCGCTCGCTCACTCCCCCTACCCCGATGGGATGGGGGAGAGAATCGGAGGAGTAAGAGTGAGAAACACTCCTGGGTTGAGATAAGAACAGTTTAATAATTGAAAGAAAGTAAAATAGTAATGATAATAATAATAATATAATAAAGATAATAACAATAATAATATACAAAGCAAGTGATGCACAATGCAATTGCTCACCACCCGCCGACCGATACCCAGACAGTTCCTGAGCAGCAATCGCTGCTCCCCGGCCAATCCCCCCCCAGTTTATACACTGAGCATGACGTCATATGGTATGGAATAGCCCTTTGGTCAGTTTGGATCAACTATTCTGGCTGTGCCCCCTCCCAGTTTCTTGTGCGCCTGGCAGAGGCTGGGAAGCTGAAAAGTCCTTGACTAGCATAAGCAGTACTCAGCACCAACTAAAAACACCAGTGTGTTATCAACATTCTTCTCCTACTAAATCCAAAACACAGCACTATGCCTGCTACTAGGAAGAAAATTAACTCTATCCCAGCCAAAACCAGGACAATGTTTTATAGACAAACACTAAATACATTGTAAGCACCAGTAAATTACACTTACTAATACCACTTGTGGAAAAAAAACTTGAGAGTAGTCAGCCCAAACTACACGTTGGACATTTATGATGAAAAAAACAGAAATAAAATTTTCACTTCTGCCACAGGAACTGCATCAGAGATGAAGAGAGAGAAGGACAGTGTGTGCATGTCCTTTTGGCTGAAAGTCTGACCTTTCCCCATTTCAGTCAATCAAAGCTTCACCATTAGCCTCAATATGCCCAAGACCAAGCCTGCAAAGGGGCTACAGCAAAGGCAAATTGAGCTCTCAGATCTCGAAAGTCAGCAATGCAAAACACAAAGCAGGATCCAGGTACCTAAGTTCAAATAAAGAGCTTAAGTATGCAAGGAGCTTCCTCTAGCAAAATGTGAAACATTTAATTCCTAAAGCAGAAATTATTGTTCCTGAGTTGAACAAGTTAAAAAAATACTGTTTCTATGGTAGTATTGATTCCTCTGGAAATTTGCAAATAATAGTTTGAATACATTTGTTTGGACAAAATTATGTGTTATCGATTCCTAAAAAATCCCACCAATTATAGACTATGAACAGACTTGCTTAACTTGTAAACCCAATAGGTTTTGCTTAATTTAGACCAGCTTAGTTGTCTTCCTTCCAGCTTCACTTGTTCTTTCAGGCCCCATTGAAACGAATGAGTTTCTGCTATTTACAATAGAGGAGAGGGAGCTGAAGTGCATAATTGCTGATCCTACTTCAATATGTCTCAGTGCCAAATCAGTTCCCAAGGTAGTTTGAGCTATGAATGAGTCTTGAACCTTGCCTGTAAATGCCCTCTGGAGAAGGCTGCCAAAGCAAGGCTGGCTGCAGCCACTGTACATGCACAGCCAAGGCTTGGAGAGGAGAAGGCTACTCAGAGATTGTCCCTTGGCAAATCCCCAGTGTCTGTAAAGATCAGCATGGCTTGTTTACACACACAAGAGAGAATAAAGGAACTGTAACAATGCACAGTAAAGACAGGAGGTCTTTAGGAGGAGACATGGTAGGGGGTGGAAAAGAAGTACATTGTTTTTCCATAGGAGGTGCAAGATGAACTAATTAAGTGAAATGGGTGAGATATGATAGGACTGACACTGGGGATCAGGTTTTCAGAAGAGCATCTATATACTCTCACATCTAATATTCAGTTGCACATAAGATGGTATTGTACATACAGACCTGAGGAAGACCGGTTCAGGTCAAACATGCCACTGAGAACATTTTTAAATGGGTCTAAATATTTCTATATGAGTTTTATACATTATTGATGATGGTTTCTTGAATATTTTTGTAAGAGTTTTTGTGATGTTGACAGTGGCTCTTTAAGTGTTTTCATATCTGCTTTGAGGGCATTTGATGAGAAATAAGCATATAGAGACCTCTTTTAAATGTAACCCGCTCCTTGGAGAGAGGAAGACGTGGCCTGCATTGAGGTTAATGAACTGGCTGGCAGAGAAATCTGTAAGACCAAGTTTTAACCCATTTATTTTTTAGTGAAGATTATACCCCTGAAGACTGACTATGGAGAAATTCCCACATCTCCCATTAAAATGTTCCCACCTACTGCTTTTCAAAAGAAAGAATGCCAGAAAGGCCTTTTAGGCCAAAGAGTTCAGTCATGTTATTTCTACCATCCCAACTGAAAAAGCTTCCTTGCACTATTGCAGCTAGAAATATTGCCACATTATTTGTTGTTGAGCTTCTTCCAATAGAAATACCACAAAAATGCCTTTTCTTTGGGGTATTTAGACTATGAAATTCTTACAAATTGTATATATCAACATAGCTCAGATTGGTACCAAGTATTTTTCTTTTTTAACATTACCAGTGTTTTGTGGCATGTCTTCCCTTTCCGTTTTAAGAACACATCATCAGATTAGAGTTCCTGCTGGGAAGAAACTGTCACCAGAATTCTTACTGGTAAAAGATGAAGAAAATATAACTTATCAAAAAAATGTATAAAACCTCATCTTTGCTTTAAAAGTAAGTCAAAATCCCATCTTTCCTAGAACATGAGATTGGCTGGTGTATTTTAGCAGCATAGACAGTCAAATGGATATCTTTCTGGATGATTTATTTATATACACAGTTATACAGGTCTTGCAAATTCTGTTTCCACAGTGGGCACTGGTAGGAAAATCAGTTCCATTTTTTGATAGCTTTGTTTAGGATACCTTCTAATTCAGAAATATTTGGTTATGTGAATGAACAGATGTGTCCTTCATGTCTCCTTTTCAGTTTACTGCTTTGAAAGATCCAAAGGCTGGCTTGAAAGGTCAAAGCAGGGAATGAAAACCTCTGAAATTCTGCTTCTCTGGTGACACAGCTGTTGGAGAGCAATTGAATCAAAAGGGACATGTCCTCTCTACACCCATCGTCACTTTCAAAAAGTTCTCTGCAAAAACATTACTTTGGAGGCTCCAAAATTTGGAGGGGAGCTAGCTAAGGTGAGAAAGCTTACAAACATACGGAGAGTCACCCTGTGAGAATTCAAGCCCACAGCAATTTCCTTGGGCAAGATGCGTATCAAGGTTTTGTCCTGTTGTGTGTATTGTCAGTGTACACTCTCAAGAGGCTCACTGGGTTGTAAGGCTTGCCAAAAGTTGGTTGGAGGAGCAATATTGATAGTTTGTGATGATGCTGGATTCCCTCCAGTTTGGGGAAGTTAGGTTCAGTCAGGAAGCATCTGCCTTGCACTGCTTACCATAAGGGATCAAACTGGGCCGCCAGCCTGAACTGGCTCCCCACCTTCCCAGCATTGTGTTTGAATCTAAATCCTGAATGTTATGGCTCGAAGCCTCCTCTAGGTAGCAAATGTAATAACTATCCTTGCTTTGACTTCTAGTGGTAGAAGAACCAACCCATAAAGATGAAGAAAAAATTTCTGTAGTTTATTAAATACATTTGCATTTTATGTCCAACACTACAAAAGCTCATCTTAGCACTAGCACTGTCTTTGGTTTCTTTTCAGTTCCCTTGAGTTGCTCACTCAAATAACATAGTTCTGCAGCATCTCAGGGCAGAGGCCTGGGAAGGCTGAGGCTCACGAGTGAATGGTCAGACCTGACAACTGCGCTACAGCTTTCCAGAGAACAATGTTTCAACAGACTTCAGAAGAACAGGGATGACTACTACCAATCAGTCTCAACGTCTGAAGACAGTTCCCAGACTGAGCACCAGAATGGGTTCTGGGCTGGCACCGAGAAATATGGATGTCACGCAGAGCCTCTCTCTCCTCTGACTCATGCTGCTTTTATAGTGGTGAGGCCCCACTGAGCAGCCAGCACGTCGTCATGGACATAGAGGACATCGGAAATGGGCCCACAGAGTAACCACAGAAGCAAGCAACATCTAGGTAGGCCCCTTTGCTCCAGCCTAAAACGTTGGTTTTTTTTTTTTTTCTAAAACTATTTGGCACTCCCCTGAGCTGTTGAGTAACTGGGTTAGAATTTTTTGTTTGTTTGCTTTAAACAAAATGGGATTGTTATTGTGCAATAGCATTGTTCTGGGATGCAGACAGCTTTTGCAGGCTGTCTGCAGCTTTGTATTTATAAAGTATCTGTGTTTTTAAAACAAAGGTCAGTGATCATGCTATCAGGTCATTACTGTATCTGTGTCACTGTGGGATCAGAGCCTGCTGATAATTGGGCCACCAACTCCCCCGTGCTCCCACACGCAGCTTCGGTGCAGCCATCTGCAGGGCTGCAGGGCTACTGCAGGTGAGCCTGTGCCCTCCCACCCTGCCCCAGCCACCCTGCAGATCAAGGTTTTCTTTCCCAGGTGTTCCCTGTCCAGACAGGCAACGGAGCTTGATTTAGTGCCGCTAGTAATCAGCACCTTGAGATGAATTAAAAGCAGGACTGTAAATCCTGACATGGTCTTTCATCCGTGACTTTTTGGTTCTTAACATCAAAATAGATTGACATTCCTCTACCACATGGCAGGCAGGGTTGGGTCTTGCTTTACTGAGAAATTGAAGACTGCAGCCGCAGCGCTCATGCTGTAACGATATAGCGTGTGGGAAGAGGCTGAGTGACGTGTTGAATAGAGTATTGGTTTTGTTCCTCTGGGATCCAGGTTTTCAGTTGAATCTCAAGTCCTGTGTTAAATGAGTAGTCTCTGCTCCACTCCTGGGGGAACAGCAGTCTGCATTAGAAAACCACAGTGCATAATTCAGCAGACTCAGTAGCTGAAAGCCAGGAACCAGATTCTCAGAGAAAGTTAAATGTCTTCCTCCTGGACAGAGGATCCCTTCTGCTCCTCTGGGGTCAGGTCAGAAGCCACCTGATGGGCATTTTGCCCATGGTGAAGCCAAGGACACTTCTGCCAGAGTTAGCCTCAACTACAAAATGTGGGGACAAGCCTCTGACTGGTGCTGTCTTGTAGCAATAATGTAATTCTGCAGCTTGAATCTGCTAACACTCCTCCCAGACAGCACTAATATTAGTCACAAATTAAATAAGGAGCCCTTTGGTCCAAAAAAACCTTTATACTGTCCCCCTTAAAAGCTGCTTGACATGCAAGCCTTGGAGTGGCTTGTACTCTTGACTTCAGTTCAAAAAATCCCAAACACATACAGCTGTAGTGCCCTGTGAATTTCAAACAGATCTTATTTTTATGAAGGGAAGTTATCCCACAGCTGGTAACAGAATCTGGTGATCGATTTATCTATTCATTTTATTTAGTCAGAATTCCAGGAAAAAGACTTTGGAGCCACCTGTCTGCCCAGGACCCCGACACCAATATAAGCTTTATGACAAGACTACAGATGATCAAGGGACCTAGAAAAGAGAGAGGAGTCTCATGAGTGGACACTGGAGCCAAGCTCCTAGGAAGCACACAGATCTTCAGCATAGTGTGCTGGTTGGAGGCTACCTCAGCCCAGATACAATCCCTCAAGATACAATCTCTATGTATGGTATGGAAATTATGCAACAGAATAATAAGCACGGGGGGAAATGATAAGACAAATGCATTCATTAACAGGTGAGATGAATAGTAAAAAGGCTGTTTGGATCATATGAGCTGTATCCCATGCTCACTCACTGACACTTAAGTAGTATTACAAACATGAAATAATTTTCAGTGCTTTAAGAACTGCTAAAGAATAGTCCACAGTCTGATCTTTCTGTTTAACTATGAAGTATTCCACCAACGTCAATGGAATTACTCAGCCTTTATGAAAACCTGAATCAAGCCCAATGTTGTACAAATGATGACATTTCAGCACATTACTCTTAACAGTAAGCCAGATCCCATACCACACGGTGTCTGCTGATCAGTGGGAAGGCAGGATGTACCATTTGCTCTTCTGGGAAAAAGCTGTAAGAAACAAGAGGCACACAATTCAAGGGCTGTAGTAGGAATGCAGAGGTTCACGTGCATGCTACAAGGCAATGCTATGCAGAAATCTGGAAGCAGGGTGGACAAAGAGTAGCAAGACTATATTGCCCAAGGGTGGCAATGGTGTTCTGACATGGGAACCCAGCTTCCAGGCCCAAGTCAGTATCTTTGCACTGCCCTATATAGATATGCCAGTTTGTCTGGAGGCTTCTTGCACAGGAATCCTTACACAGAATACGGACGTACCCTAGAAGGCTCTGTTTCTGTGAGGGGAAGATAAATGAAAGGAGTACTTTCACTGAAACAGCTGTAAGTAAGTCTGGGTGCCTTGACAAGAGCTGCATGGAGCCAAATGTGTACAAAACAGTTGTATGAAATTTGGTGGTGTACCACAAGGCAACAGTCTCCTCTTTCCTTGCAGTCAATGAGACATTAGTCCATCTTTCACATAATGTATCTGACACTGTCATACCCATTCTCTCCTTCTTTCCTTCAGCTTCTTCTTTCCCATCGCGCTCTCTGATGACCTGCCTTGAAACTTCACTGCAGTCCTCCAGGTCTCATCACTCAGCAACACCAACACCCCAGTCACCTGAAAAGGCTGTGCTCAAAGCTGTAATTCACTATTATTCTTCATTGTATACATTAGAGAGAACTGTCCCAATTAATAATGCTTTAGATTAAAACTTATCTGGGCTTTTGGCCACTTAAGAGTTGTCAAGCATGGTACTTACAGTCGTAAGTAAGTCATAAGTAAGGCCAAGCTGGAGTGTGAACAATTGCTTTTTTTCTCCAAAACACTCATTCATTTTTAATCTCTCGGCTAAAAGTGTGATGACTGGAGTGTTACTTCAGGGAGACTGATAAGAGTGCTATGTTTTGGGGTAGGGGGGGTCAGTATCTTAGAGCTATTTGCTTTAGATAAGCAATTAGGCTAACATTATCAAGCTTGTGTGGAAAAAAAAAGGCATTTAATTCAGATCCTTACTTAGGCACTTCAGTGGATTAGCAGGAACATGAAGTCTAATTTAGTTGTAGGCTCCTATGTGTACGAGACCAGGTTTGGAAATGTTTGACTTCATTTTCTATAAGGGAAACCAAACTGAAAATTACCTAATACTAAATATACAGGAAAGAAGAAAAACTGTTACGGAAACAGGGTGATGTAACAGAGCAAACGTACATAGTTATCAGCTGCTGCTAAGGAAGGTGCACACCTGCAGCATCCTGGAAATCATATCAGCAGTGCTTGAACAAAAGACCAGAGAGTCCTGTGTTTAAGATAATAATTACAGGGAAAACTGGATGGGCAGCATGCTGTGGTCCTAATTGCATCTAAATACAAAGCTGAATGTTTTAAAGCCGGTCTTTAAATCAAAGCATATTCCCCTTTCATTACTGGACCTTCAAGGCAGAGTGAATTCATAGCAAATTCTAAGGCTTTAAAGTCCTTTCCCATACATTAAATCATCAAAGACTTTTCTGCATGTATTTTGGACTGGCTTATGGCCAATCAGGGGAGACTCAAGCATTTTCATGCTATCTGCTTAGTGTTCCCATAGCAAAAGAAAGCATCTTAGGTAGGAACCAATCTACTTACTAACTGTTAAATCCACACTAGCTGTGTTTGTCTGAGCAGGGGAGAACACAAATCCCCATTATCTCAGGACTGAGATTCCTTTTAAGACTCAATCACCACTGACAGGCAGAACCAGGGACAAGTTCTGTCCCTGCACTTAGCAGTCTGAGGCCGAGCTGCCAGAATATCCAGCCCTCAGCAAAAAATTGTTCCTTAAATAACTACCTCCCTCCCCCAAAGAAAAACACCTCTGAACTTTTCCTTGCATTTCCACAGATCTCCCAGCATGGGAAAAGAGGTGGGAATTCCACAGCCGACAGCCTCCTCATGGAGATGGACCACCATGAAGGTGCCTTACTCTGATGTCCCCATGGCAGATGTTGCAGCTGCCGTGGCACCAACACCTTACATCAGGCAGGGGGACTCAAGCCACTCTCTATCAGGTGTGAAAGGACAAAGCCAGCATCCTTCCAGTTCCCACAGGCAGGCATGGAGCAGGATGAAGCCCTCATATGACATACTGAAAAGTTCTCCTATTTCTGTGTATGATGCATTCATTACATACGTACTACTCTGCTGAGCTGCCCTGAGCATGCCATCCGGAAAACCAGGTGGATGGTCTTTAACTGAATGGAAAAAGCTGCTAGGCAGAAAAAAGAACAAACCCTGCAAAGAAAACATAAAGCAGCTTCCTACAAAGCAAACACAAAAGTTTAACAAATGATATAGGTTTTGTATCCATTGCAGTTTTATATAAACTTCAAGTGTAACCCTTATGTAGTGCTCACAGTAGAAGCTTACACAGTGTAGTAGGGAACTGAGTTGTGCCTGGCTTATTGTATAAAATTTTGCAGCTGCAAGTTGCTTTCCATCTGCCCCAACATAAGTGAAGGACAATTATTTCTATCAACAGTAACATGGAGAGGAAAAGAGAAATCTATCTGGCTTCCAAAGCACAACCAGAGAAACTAATGGCAGACACTCCAGCCTAGGGAGAAAATAATTTTTTACCACCTTCCACATCCTTAGTATTGGTGGTCCAGTCACCACTAGACCCTGATTCATCTTCAATGAGTAAAAGAACAAGAGAAAATGGGCATGTATTACATACGTAAAATACCTCAACACATGGCATTAGGACTCAAATTGCAGCAAGATGACATTGCAAGCACAGGGTTAAGCACCTGCTGCAAATTGTCCTGCCCCGCTAATTGCTGAACTAAAATGGAGTACTGAGGAATCCAAAGGTATTGACTGCAAGCGACTAATAGCGGGCAGGATTTTTTTCTTTACCTCTGTGTGTAGCCAAAGCCATCCTTTGGCACTGGAGAGAAAATCACGTATCTTACAAAAAAGTTCCAGGATGTTTGGGATTTTGTTGGAGTAAAAATGAATGGGAAACTGTGATAGCTGAAAAATGAGAGAGGTAAAGGATACCCTTTGGATTTAACTAATTTCCCACAAAACTAAGGCACAGGTAGAGGATCTCAGAAGTTCTTCCTTTGCATTAGGCAGATAAGCCTTAACATGGGCCTGCCCCATCCTCCTGAATCTCCTAGCCACCAGCCCACAGAGCCAGTTTCTCTTTATTCCTCATGTTAAAAGGGTTTTGCCCGGACTGTGCAATTGTCCATAGGCTGAGTTCTGCAGTCCAACCTTCTGACAAATGTAATTCATGGAGAGCTAACAGCAGAGATATCCAGGATGTATCAGAAGGAAGCAGAAAAGGATAGATTGATCAATGAATTTTTCCCTTATCTTTTCACCATCTCTGTGTTTAGGATAAAATAGGGCCCTATTGCACTCAGTGGCAAAACTTGCCCTACTTTTAGTCACTTGAATCCAGAAGTCTTTGTGTTCACAGCTGAAGAAAAGAGACCGTAGCCAGCTGCTCAGCAAGGGAATAGTGTGCGTAGAAGAGAAGGAAAAGCAAAAGGGAAAGCACCATGTGTCTGTTGGCCTCCCCCTCCTCCCACCTCGCCTGTCGTGCATCCCCCAAGGTCAGGCACAATCTGTCCCTTTGTATCCAGGAAAGAAATAGGACGCAAAGTGTTAGGAATTTCCTAAAACTGTCTCGAATCATGTGCTGTTTAAGTAACTGTCATTTCGCTGCCTGGTTCATTGACACTTGGGTCTTAAATGGTGCTTGTGGAGGAGTAATATTTTCAGCTCTGAAGGGGTAAAGAAAACAGTCTTACAAAACCAAAGCCTTTGAACAGTGATATGCCTAGGAGGAATATGTTGATATGCTTATTTCATGTAAAGCCTGCATTCTCTTTGCATGAAATCAACAAGATGTTAAAATAAGTATTTCACCAAAGTGTAGCATGTAGGAGAATTCTATTTTCATAGAAGGAAAAAAGTTAGAACAGATGGTTGAAGGAAAAATTAGTTTAAAGACATCAGAAACAGCTGAATAAACTTTCAGTAGTCCAAGAGAAAAAGAGGCTCAATCTTCTGGTTTATTCTTATTTTCCTATTTACATTCTTTAAATGCACTGGAAATGGCATTTAACTTTTCTAGTACCTCAGCCATTTTCATTTATTAAGGTTTTTGGGTATGGATCAGAACATTTAAGGTCACGGGTAAGAACACTATTAAAACAGCATTAGATCTGGTGTTACTCTCCATATGTTAATTTTTCAAGTCATAAACTAACAGGCACACAAGACTTCAGAGCTGTTTTTTAGTCCACACCTCATGAGCACACCATAACAGAGATGGGATTAAAAATCAGGCTCATCTATTAAAAAAAAAATCTCGATCATGACTTTCTTTTGATGGGTTCTGCTGTGTGTTGTAGCATGCAAATGTATGGCTGTGTGAGAGCTCATTGCCAGCTTCACTCAATACATTCAGTGCCAGTGGAAGAAACTTTGCTCCGGGTGAGGAACTGTCTGATGGATTAGACACTGGTCAGAATATTTTCTGGTGTAATGCCACCTTTTAGATTTAACTAGTGAAGAAGGAGAGTGCTGGAAACAGCCTTTTACATGTTAAGTGGTAATTTCTGCTTCCAGGTATGGTAGAGACATTAGACAAGCAGCCCTTTTCAATGTTACTAGGTCCTATCAGTATCAGTCCTATCTGGATTACGAACTAAACAGGAGTGTTGGAATAAGACGTAGTCTAAAAAGTTATTAGAAATTAGGCAGACCTAACATTAGATATTGTTATTAATTTTTTTCTGTGGGGGAGACTTTTTAAAATCTCAATTTGCATGTGAATCCATAACAATTATACCTATAGAGTAAAATACTAAATGCTTTCCTGAGATATACAGTGAATTATCTAATTCTGGGACAGGAAGATGAAGAACATGCATTTTTGATAAGTAATGTATATATTAAATTTGATTGAATGTGAGGCAACAGTTTGGCAATCCTAAAGTAATTTTATCATTGGAGAGGTCTGAGTCCCAGAGATACTGGGACTGTTTTCAGCAACGGCGATGAAACAGAATTTTCATTATTATAACAACATTATTATTATTTTCAAACAAAATTATCCTCATGATAAAATATATGTAACATGTATCCAGAAACCAATCTTGGTTCTCTCACGTCAAATAGCAGCGTAAGAGTAGACAGAAATAGGTTAGTCTGGAAGTGTTAAGATTGTTGGCATATGCAAGCAGTTTGAATCTTGCTGCCATTCAGGAACACCAACAAGTTATAAACAAAACAATATTTTTTTTATCCTTAGATTTAAAGTGAGAAAATGTAAGGTAAAATTTTCATTTCTCATACAAGTTGTCAGGTTTTCCTGGTGGCAGAGCAACATAGCTCCAGGATAGAAACTATAATGAGTTTGAATTTCATGACTGAGGCCAGAAATATCTTCTTACTACTTTTTCATGAGAAGTTGTCTTTTCCACCAAAACAAAGATTGCTAGGAAAAAGTGTTATTTTTTTAAATTAATATATAAACTATTTCAGAGATAACTAAAAATCAAAGCAAAACCAAGGAAAATCAATAACCTACAGTAACCTCTGAGCAAACAATAAAATGTGGTTAAATTTTTTTTTTTGTTCTTTCACCAGGATGTCAAATTATTTCCAAATGAAATTTGACAAAAATAATTTCTTCAGCATTTCCTATGAAAGCTAGTTAAGTCTTGTATAATATCCAATTTTGATCTTTCATGAAAAAATGTGAACATTTTAAGCAGCTTTATTTTTAGCCTATAACGTAAGAATATTTTGTCTACTTCCCTTCATAATTCCTAAGAAAGCATGCTTATCTTGACTGCATTTTTAGTCTACTAATTTTTAGACCAGTATGGGACTTTTTTCTGTTCAATAATAGAATGGAGCCAAAGCTGTGTTTATAACCTGTGTTTATTAAGAGAGACAAGTCATTCCATAATAAACTTGTCTTATGATTAATCTGATCTTGTTCCAGTGGCTGAGTGAGATTCATAGTCATATCCTTCCAGGACAGCTTCCAGAACAGGACCTTCAAGGAAGATAAACTTAATTTACTGGTAGAGAAGCTCAAGGAGAGTTGAAAGACCAGAGAGGAAACCAACAGGTAGCAGAATATGATCTAAAGAGTCCCTTTTGCAGAAGACTTTGAAAATATGATTCTTATTAGACAGATCTGAACTTTTATGGATAAGTTTAAACAATCCATTGGTGTACACACATGGAAAAGCATAATTAATCCAGTCCCTCTTGAATTTTTCTTGTACAATTTGGATGAGGCTAAATGGAAGTCATTGCACCTGTACTTCCCCCATGCGGTCCTTCAATTTACTATTATGTCATGCATGGTGTTTGAACTGTCTGGACCAGGCCTCTACCTTACATGAAACATTCAAACCACTTGAGTATTGCTACCATAAAGTAGCAATAAAACAACTAGTAGGCCACGTCTATGCCTTTATCATATTAATATTTTTAAAGACATAGTTTATCAGCTTCTTCTTAATGACTATCTAAAGAAATTCCCAACTTTCAGGTATGCAGAATGCTTAAAAAAAGCATTAGATGATATTCAGTTTCCTTTTACTTGTCACAGGTAAATTTTCATTGTGGTTCTGGATGCTTTTGATGGGGTTTGAGTAAACTGCTTTGTGAAAACTGTCTCTTTCTTTTTTATCACAAGTGTCATATCAGAAAAGTGCTTTCTGCATCTGCTGTTTAATTAAAACTGTCTTCTACCAACAGCATAAAACTGGAGCTTAAGCCATTAGCCACGACTAGGAGATAGCTTAGGTGAACACGGATTCACTGTCCAGTTCAGTTAATATCCCCTTTGAAGTCACAGGGAGATCATCCACAATTTCAGTTAATGTTGCAAAGTAAACCTCTAACATCTGGTTTAACAAAACTTTAAATGTGTCTCTCTCTGAACTCTGGATTTAGTTGTGCTTCCCTGCTGACTGGATACATTCCCATGTTGTGTGAAGAGTCCACCTCTAGACTCAATGACATCCAGAAACCTCTGGAAGAGCTCATGGCAAATCAGGGCACTGCAGCTCAGATCTCTGTCTTGTCCTCATTCCTGAGACCTGGGACCACCATCCAACAGCCAGTCTTTGGACCTCCACACTGACTTTTTGCAGACACTCACAACTAACACAAATCCTCTCCCAGAAGCCAAGCCAAGTGTATAATATACTCTCCTTCAGGCTTTGCACAGTTACTAAATACAATATAGCTCTTAAAAGGCAAAGTACAAGAGAGATTAAAAGCCAGCAAGTGAACAAGCTGAATACAAATCCTTTTCTCTGTCATTCATTCTTCCACTGGGGGCCCATCTGCATAGGACATCAGGGTCGGGAAAGCAGCTGTGCCCCAGGGAGCTCCTACCCTCACACTGCACATCCTGAGCAAAGGACTGCTCTCCATAGACATCCCTCTTCTGTCATTAGTTTCAGCCCCTGGAGGTGGTCAGGGACAACTATCAGGTGTACCATTGACAGGTAATCTTCTCTCCAATGAACTCTTTCACTTGGGTGAAATAGCTTCTTTTTTGAAGCAAATTAATTATGAGGGCAAAGCATGTAAATCAGCAAATCTTGTTAGATTTGTTATTCTGTGCCACTAGTGTGGGGAATTTTACCACAGACACAGATAAAATTGAGTAACAAAGACAAAAGTAATAAAAAGGAGTTCCTGCCTCACATTCACATATGCAACAAGTTCGTAATTTCCAACAGGATTTATGAATTGTTATAAATGGATTCTTCATGTCAACACAAGCATTTGCAAATATATTGCTGAACTGGGGTTGACAAGAGATTGGTGAGCAGCAGGGACTGATTCTTCCATAAATTTTAATGCTGACTGTGAAACTAAATTTTGTTTCTGAAAAGAGAAGTAAGCTATGCTTTGATACTGCGCTGTGAGACCCTGCTACAAAAATTAAGTGGTCAAAGGCAGGAACAGAATTGCCAACACTTGTGATTTTATTAGGAGAGAGATTGCTTTTTTTAAAAACCCTAGCTCCTGAAGTCATATGATTACAGGAAACTGTCACGTTTCATTCTTTCAAAAGAAATAGTTTCTACCTTTTGCGGTTGTGAAGAAAAGTTGAAAATATAAATCCAATAGAAGGGTCCACTAGATGACAAAAAGACACCAGCTTTATTGGTATTTTAAGGAAAGTGATGGTTTATGAAGGCCTGAAGTTGGGAACACTGAAATAATGTTATTCAAACAAAGGAGGCAGTGAATAATGATGTGAAAGTAAAATCTAAAGAGTCAGAGTGCTTTCCCTATCGTACTAAAGAGAGGAAATAGCATGTATAGTGAAACTCCCCAGCTTCAAAGCTCATCCACATTTTTATCCTAGAGTAGTTGTTTAAAAACTATATCTTTATTCTTGGAGAATGGAGCACGTACTATGTTAGATGAGAAATGCTAATACACTAATGGAAAGATAAAGCAATGCTTTAGGTCTACATGTTGGAACTTTACTTTTCCTGTTTCTCCAGATAAAAACAAGAGAGATATGTTAAATAATATGAAGCCAAGCTATTGCAGAATTTGCAGAAACTGCTTCCTGTGAAGAATTAAGGTTTAATTAGCTAAAAAGGAAGTGTACAGAGGGATGATAACTGAGAGTTGGTCACCCTGTCTCTCTGATGAGATTATCCTCTGTACCTCTGAACTTTATTATCCAAACAACAAGTCCATGGCGTGATTTGGTGCCTCCAATAATCTTGTGCTAATTTTTACTCATGCTGTCTGTTAGGAGGCCCTGAGTTGTTTGCAGAACAGCTCTAGATATGAAGAACAATTGACTGCGTTAACTGTGTGTGCAGGAACATTATTACAGACATCAAAAAATAGACACTGGGTCCTGATCCAAAGTCCATTGAAATCAACAAATAACTTTCAGTATTTTGAATCAAGGTCTGTGACCACTTTTGCTTAGTATATTTTTGTGCCTTTGTTTTGAAATTGGTTTACCTGATCATCCCAGGAAGTGAAGTCCTAGGTCTCCTAAAATGGATGAGAGCGTGACAACAGAATCGGATTTAACTGACCACCAAAGCAGAATGTGCAAAGGTCAGCAACGTATTCCTTCAAATACATGCATCGCCAGGATACAGGCAGAGCTAAGGACAGGCAACAGGTTGCCAGTCTGGGTCCATTGCTAGAATCCTCTTTTGCTTCCTCCCTGGCCTCATGTACTTTCTGGCTGTGACCTGACCTAGCTCTCTCTCTAAGGAAGATGTCACCAACACAACTTTCTGCCGGGGTTCAGGCACTGACTTGTAACTACCCACATGCCAACAGATGGGCTCCAATCCCGGTTACAAGTGATGAGACTGGTTGTGTCCCACCTACCGCTTGGTGAACCCCTGTTTCCTGGGCAAAATGGGGTGGTAAATGCCACTGTTAAGGTCTCAGGGTGCTCCACAACCATGGGGTGGGCCCTACTGCAAACAGAAAGTGATCCTGCCTGGAGCAAAGCTGCAGTCTCAGGCCCATAGAAAAAGCTCACTCTATAAAAATGTTTAAAAAGCCAAGAATTAACCCTCTTTACTGCCAGAATCTTGGTATAGGCAGGTACTTATCTGGCCTCCCAATACAGTGACACTGCATTTTTTCAGGGAAGCTATTTAGTCTGAAAATGTGTCAACATTAGTTCAGGTATTCTGAGGGATTCAGAGCTGTGGGGAAGGAAAGAATATAAAAACCTCCATAAGCTGGTGTGGACAAAAGGAAAGAACAAAATGAGATGATAAAGGGATTAAAGGATGATGTGGGATGAGATGTAAGAGTCATTGAGAGCTGTGGATCAAAAGCAGCTGCAGGGATCTTACTCTCATTTGTCCTTTTGCAACAGTTTAAGAACATTGCTGACTGAGGGACCCCACTGTGCTAAAAGTATTGCACAAACTCATTGTAATTTTTACAGGCATACTCTGCCCTGAACTGTTTCTAATCTCAGTTGGTGAGCAAGGGCACAAAGGCACAGAGAAAGGAAGCAGCTTGCCCAAAGTAGGTTAGTAGCAGAAATAAAGATAGGATCCAGATCTCCTGCAGCCAACTGGATGCATCCCATGGATAAAAGTGTAATCTGCCTCCCAAGCCCATGGGGAAGCTTCCAGGCAGAAAAATCTGCTCAAATAAAAAAGCAAGGAAAAGGAGAAAGTGTGGGCTTGAGGGTCCTAATTGGCATACATAGGAACATGCCGACTGTCTGTAACTTTCTCCCAGTGGAAAGCTCCAAGGAAATAAACAAGTACAGATGATTTAAACAAAACCCAAGGCTCAGTAGCTGCGGCACTTGGAGCCTCTGCTAAAGCTGCAGCCCATTCTTTCTTCAGAGAAAGAAAAAGCATGGCAAAGACAGCACAGACCTCTCACAAGTGTATTATACAGTGAGGACAAAAAGAGGATAAGTATGTTATTCTAAGCTTTAGTGGTTTGGGGGAAATTCTGAGCTAGAACATTTCTTTTTAGCTAAAAAAGCACAGATTCATTTCTTCAGATATTTAAGTCTGGTTTTTTTGCTGGTTTACTTCAGCTTCTGTTCCAAGCTGTTTCTGATCCTCATCTTTTAGCTGTTTAGAGATTTGAGAGACTGAAAAATGGCTCCTGTCCATTGACATTTCAACATGGCTGTGAAAAAACATGGTTTTAAAAAAGCGGCCTAACTTGATAGGCCTAACTCAGCCTATCAAGCCAAGGTGCAATACAAATAAGCGAATCACATACTTCCATTGGGTTATGTACTGCCATTAAAAGGAGCATGGTAATTTCCTTTAACCTCCACAAAGCAATTGTTAGCAATAATGTAAGCCTGGCATGAGATAACAACTTTCAAAAATAAAGAAAGATTGTCAGTGTACCTGAAGTTTTGTGTCAATGTCAAAGGTTTCAAAACCAAGGAATGGAATTAAGAAGGAAAATCTAAAACAATAGGGAAACATTATGCAGCATAACATTAGTACTAAATTTTAATGCAATGATCCATTTCTCATACAGGGAGAATGCTACTTTTTTCTTCCAGAAATCTGAAAGCATTCTGCTTAAAAGAGACAGAGCCCCTCTGTGAATGAAGTACTCCTGCATCAGCCCTAAAGGACGGTAAGCTGAAGTACAGAGATGCTAAAGATTAGGCTCCACTACCTGTATTTCTGAGTTAAAGGAAATAATCAGATTCATCATCTTTGGAATCTAGATTCTGAATAAAGGTGCTCAAAACTGAATGCAAAAACCATACTGTTGAAATGAAGTGGTTACTTCTTAAAATTTGGTGTTCCTATTGCACATGATGTATTCGTGCCAGAGAGGGTCACAACCCAGACATATAGGCCTCTTGCTTCCTGTGCTAGCCACTCAGGTAGGACATTTTGGCTTCAGGCAAGCACTGCTTGATTTTCCTCAGATTAATTCCATCTCTTATTCTCTTTGCACACAGATGTTCATCACATGCGCACTTTTCTAGCAGCTCAGAGAGAAACTTTCTTTACTTCACATTTAAATATGTTGGATTTTGGATATTTTATGGTAGTCACTGTCTCCCTTAATGAGAAAAACATTGCCAAAACTCTAAAATCATGAATGACATGTTACACTGTCAAACCAATTAAGGCAGGGAAGTTGTATGTGCTTTGGTTTCCAGCACTGGATAGGATCATCTTTAAACTGATGTGTTCCCAGCGCAGGTTAGCTCATTATCAGCAGAGCTCTGGAAGGTAACTTCTAATGATGAATTCCTTAGCCTCCAAATTGCTCTGGGAGTTTATCTGCATGACATCTTTTTCAGGCACATGTGAAGGGGACCATTAGTATGGTCATTAAATCACAGGACAGAGTCTGGCAGCATGGATTCTGGTCTCAGCTCCACTACTGAGCTCTTTGCTGAATGCAAGCTAGTCTTAATTTTTCCAAATGTCTGTTTAGATTAGGAGATTAGCCTCTATTTTCAAAACCAGCTGCAGGGAAATCCACAAAGAGAGCTGGTCCAGGCAAGAGAGCAAAAATGAGATGGTGTGTGTCCACAAACACCGAACTTGCACTTTGCTGTGGCTGGCACAGGAGGCACCCACTGCTGCCCATGCACAAACACAACACGTTGATGTAAGCCACCATGGTTGTGCAAAGAGCTCACCTATCCCCAGCACACTGGCCCTGCATTCCTCCTGTCTTCCCTGTGTTGATCTGAGCCTTGGTACAGCTCTGAGGTGGACAGCCTCAATACTCAAGTGAAGTTCACAAGGCAGTGAAAAGGTGTGGTGAATTGCTTAAGGAAATGACCATGGCTAAAACCAACCTTTTTTTCTTTTCTGCGAATCATGGTTTTAACACAGATCAATTCACTGATCTGGATCACCATACAGCTTCATGGATTCTTGTGCCAGGGCCGGGAGGTGATGGAACAGAGGTGTGAACAAGATGCTAGAGGTGGACGACAGTGGTAGCAGTGCTGGTTTATGCTCGTCTAAAATATATGTGAAACTAACAGCTTTATTTTTTTTCTTTTCTGCTTATGGAAGTGTTCAGAAGAAAAGCATTTTGTACAGTCTATCTGAAGGAAAAATGACTGGATGATGATGATTATTATTATTGTCATTTTTTAAATGGCTTCACTTCCTTTCACTTTGCAACACAAACATTCTCTCTAGGGATTTAATGCTTAAGTGTTTAAGCACCAAATCCTGTTGATGAGACCTATGCTCGAAAATTCACATTCAAAAGGATTACCCTTTGTATTGCTGAACCCATTTATCTGTTTATAAAACATGACTGACATTCATCTACCTGGAACTTATCTCTACTCTCACTGCCCAGTTGCCTGGAAAAAGCAAAGAGGAGGCTGCCTGCTGATAACACATCACATATTTTTCACATTAGGACCTATGCAGCTGGGATAGGGTTTCTGGAGTTCACAGCTCAGGCTCACTCTGAGGCTGACCTGAACATATTCTGCTGCATCAGCCACTGAAAATGCCGGCTGAGTATGAATGGAACAGATGTTTTAATGGATGCAAGATCAGACTTTCATTAATAAAGTTCAAGGATCGATTAATTCAGGGGGTGTCCCTGCCTCTACTTTTTGATTATACCCACAGGCCTCACAAGAGCCTGTAATTAACAGCAAAAAAATGTGAAAGCAGAGAGGGACAGAGGTGTTGTGAGGGGTGGGTATCGTTTCCCTAGCAAGGTCTGGAACTGAGACCGAATTTCCTATAGCTTCCATCTCTGACACTGCTTGATTATGCTCGCCACATCTTTTGGGAAGGGGAACTTTGCAGGGATGTTTCCTGGAATGGTGTCGCCCCACTGATAGTTGCCCTGTGGGGTTCACAGCTCTTGGGGGGAGCCAGACATGGTGCACAGAGGAAGACAGACTAGTATTTGCTGCTGGTGGCTCTGCAATGGACACCTTCCCTCTGAAATGGGTGCTGTAGTCACAGTGTCCTGAATACCTGCTTAACTCCAGAGTTTCTGGGCCAAAAATCCATACTCATTTCAGTGGTGTAAACATAGTGAAGCAGCCTAAAAGAAAGCTGTAGAGCTTGCCCTCCCCTCTGTCCCCAGTGAGCTCCCAAAGGATGGGCCTGGAAATTCCCCACACAGAAGTATTTTGTTACTACTAGCCTTCACATTGAGGGACACAGTAAGGACAGGATCTGTCCCTGTGCCAGATCATGAGGTATGCCAAAGAAGGTAAGGTCTCCTACCACCCAGTGCAGGTGTGTGCTCTACTTGCTCCTGCAGAACAGTTTCTGTCAGCACAGTCATAACTCTCCCCAAGCGATGTGTCAGAAAAAGTCCCCTCAGCATATTCTGGGGTGGATTTATAGAATGCTGTGGCCAGCAGGAGCAGGGAGGTGATTGTCCCCCTGTACTCGGCGCTGGTGAGGCCGCACCTGGAATACTGTGTCCAGTTTTGGGCCCCTCACTACAAGAAAGACATTGAGGTGCTGGAGCGTGTTCAGAGGCGGGCAACGAAGCTGGTGAAGGGTCTGGAGAACAAGTCTTATGAGGAGCGGCTGAGGGAACTGGGGTTGTTTAGCCTGGAAAAGAGGAGGCTGAGGGGAGACCTTATCGCTCTCTACAACTACCTGAAAGGAGGTTGTAGTGAGGTGGGTGTTGGTCTCTTCTCCCAAGTAGCTAGCGATAGGACAAGAGGAAATGGGCTTAAGCTGCGCCAGGGGAGGTTTAGACTGGAAATTAGGAAAAATTTCTTTACGGAAAGGGTGGTCAGGCATTGGAACAGGCTGCCCAGAGAGGTGGTGGAGTCACCATCCCTGGAGGCGTTTAAAAAACGGGTAGATGTGGCACTTCGGGATATGGTTTAGTCTGGTCTACCCTTGATTAGTCTAGAGTGGGCTTGGTAGTGTAGGTTAATGGTTGGACTGGATGATCTTAAAGGTCTTTTCCAACCTAGATGATTCTATGATTCTATGATTCTAATTGCCTCTCTTAGTGGAGCATATCCACACCGTGTCTCAGGAGGCAGCTGGGTCACCACCAGATCCCTCCCACCCTCCTTTTCCCTCCTGCTGCAGCTGTATCCAGTCCTGGTGGGCCCACCTACAGGGGAATTTGGGGAAGAACTTCATTTCTCTTAGAATCATAGAATCATTTAGATTGAAAAGACCATAAAGATCATAAAAGACCATAAAGATCATAAAGTCCAACCAGTAACCTAACACTACCAAGTCCACCACTAAACCAATTAAGGGTAGAGTAATAATTAATTTAATGTTTTCTGGCTTGGTGGTTGGATTACGTTTTAATGAAAGTAAAACTAGGAATCATTAAGGTTGGAAAGGAACTCTAAGATCATCAGTCCAACTATCAACCCAACACCA
Organism: Pelecanus crispus; assembly: GCF_030463565.1. Lineage (NCBI taxonomy): Eukaryota > Metazoa > Chordata > Aves > Pelecaniformes > Pelecanidae > Pelecanus > Pelecanus crispus. The sequence goes on from NC_134645.1 coordinate 71,911,376, forward strand.
CGATGCCTACTAAACCATGTCCCAAAGTGCCATGTCTACACATTTTTTGAACACATTCTTCCTCTCAAATAGGATCTTCTTCCTTTTTTAGTCTGAGTGAGGCTAATCCAGAACCTAGCAACTCAAGAGCTCAGTCATATAGTTAAACTCTTACAGAATTATTCACACTGTCTTTGTTGGGGTTGTTCTAGGACCTAATGTAGGTGACACTGAAGGGACTAAGCTGGAGGTCTCAAGTAACCCAAGGTGTGAATTAACCTTTATGGGATGGGGTTTGCAAATATGGTAGAAGCTGTATTAACTTCTTTTTTAATTTAAGTCCACAGTGGCTGGTCTCGATTAGTATGAAACAGGATTAACTATACTAGGAAAGCTTCCAAGGAGCTCATCCCTTAACATTTCTTATGCAACAGGCAATATTTTTTATATCCAATGGTAAGATCAAACATTACCTATGGGTAAAGGATAGTAAACCAGCATCCCTTGCCATCTTCTGGACTGGAAGTGGTAGCAGAGAGTGCTCTGGACTCCTCACAAGCACCTTTGCTGAAAATGCATGCTGAGTAGTAAAGCACAGGGCAGATGGAGAATCTGAAGCAAAGTGATGCTTATGAGCATGTGGCTTGCATCTCACCCTGAGTACATAGTGCAACTATACATGAGCTGTCTATGAACCTCAAAGCACAGGAATGTTCGCACTAACAAAGCCACAGGGCAAAAGCCATGTTTGAAGCTGCCGCTGCTTCCTCGGTGACATAGTTACCCAGTATGTCAAACCTCTTGGCATGCAAATGAGACATAAGCCACTCACAACAGGGCTGTTTTGCACATCTTCAGCGCTTAGAGCAGTGGGCCCTCCACTAGAGATGAGGATGTAGTAAAATCAGTTCTTTACCAGACTGCATTGTACTCACAGCAGGCACGAGGATTGACAAGTGACAAGTGCCACATGATGATGTGCACCAAGTGCCAGCTCCAGGCCCCATTCCAAAGTGGCTTTTCTCAAGGAAAAGTACAGCACATCCAGTATCGCCTCGCTGACTACATTCACTCCCTTCTCCTCACAATATTTCAGAGATCTTCCGGGCCGCAGCTGTGGAGAAGTTTTGCCTTTTTGGCAAGTGTGCAGGATGGCCGAGCATATCAAATGAGTTTTCTAAGCTTAATTGATAATGACAACAAGTCTAAGGCAATCACATATAAAATTCTCGCTTCTCTCAGATATTGCTGGATGAGTGCTGGCACAGTCGCTTTTCCTCACAAACATTTCAGATACCGTTTCTTACTTTTTGGCTAGAGCTTCCAGTAAGACTTGGAAAAAGACCAAGATTTATCATGGGCCTGGGTTACTTTCTCCCCCCCCCCCCCCCCCCCCACACACACTTTTTTATCCTTATTCTCCTCAGACAAAACACTGCTTGATTCACTAAAAAAACCCCATCCTCTAACCCTGTTCTCACTTTCAGTTCTCACTGAGGGTTTGGGGTGAGGTCAGGAATGCTCTGAAGCGGCACCTTTGCAGACAGCATGTTAATGACACAGAGGTCAGATTCATTTCACTTACACCTTAGCTAATGGACTTTTTACAGAGTACATACACATACACACACAGCTTTCTGTGTCTCCATAAATGAAATCTCCTCCAAGCACAAGATTGTACCTTTATGTGACTTTTATGAAGTGCCATTGTTCAGTGAACTTCACGTAAGTACATGTCAACATTATGTCTGGGCCAGTGTGCTACAGCCAGGAGCTGGAAATGAAGGCTTCCAAATGTCAGAAGTGTTCATCAGTGGGGTTCTGAAGCAGGCATTTTACAGACAGTGGAAGCACACAGGATGGGGGGTTGGGAGGGAGCTGCAATATGGTCTTTACCCAAACCCAAATACTTTTAAGTCAGAATGTGTGTTTGGATCTGAAGTTTTGGTTTAGTGCATTACTGAAATGTGAATGCTCTCCATGGAAGAGAGATCTGACACTGAACTTTCCTTGCATGTGTGGAGTGTCCTAAACTGTGACTTGGTTCAGGTTCATGCCTAGGTGAAACATCTCTGCTTCACAGTAACCCACATTTTGTGGTTCAAACAGCTTTCCCCTGCCCCCTCTTCCTACTGTGAAGTGTTGCATTCTCTGTTTCTTCTCTCCCAGCCATACTAGTCTACCTAAGAATATCACCAAACATGCCCCTTGTACCTCTCCTGAGTCCCAAGAGGAAATTCTTGTATGAAGGCTCAGGTGGGCAGTGATGATATAGCTACCAAACATGACCACCTTGCAACAAGGAGATGTCCACACTAGCTACAGCCCAGCCAGCCCGCCCATCACTAGTGAGGAATCTGTGGCTGTACAGGCATCAGCCCAGGCTATACAGTAACCAGGATCCTCAGGAGGTGTTTGGCTGTCAAAAGCCGTGTCACTGTAGCTTCACTCATTAAGCATACATCTCAGTAATGCAGAAGAAAAGACAGGAAATAACAGGTTTTGAAAGGTGGTCCAAGAGAAGACTTATGGTCACATTTCCAGCTATTTACCTTTCACAGAGTAATAAACATACTTACCACACATAGGGAAAAACCAGAAATGGGATTTAGGTTGTTAATTTGCAAAGAAACTGGAAACCTAATCTCAGGTCTCTCTTTCTCCCATGTGCTCTCCCAGGTATGACCATTTTATCTGCAAGAGGAGTTTGTTGAAAACCCCCATGTATCATCTGTGCCTGTGTCTTTTCTATTCAGAGATAAATAGGAATAAAATGTTGACCCTCTCTTCTCCTCAATTCCCTGGTCTCCCTGTCAGAACAAACAGCTAGGGCTGAGACGCCATCCCAAAGTCATCAACTGTTCAGCTCAGCTGAAAGCTGCCCATAGCTTTCCACTGCAACATATCACTCCTTGCCTGACTCACTAAAAATAGGTTGTATTTTTTTGCTTCACTGAAACCTGTACAAAAGAGCCAAAACCTTGACAAATCTGCAGCAGAAGAGCTATGGCTTTTTATGACCGTGACCTTAAGTGACCATGTTAATTTACTCTTCTTCCTGGCTCCATGCCAAATCCCACTTGCATGATCCACACAATGAGTCAAAGTTGTCCAAAGCAGACAAGAGGGATTTCAGTTTGCTGCTGTGTAATTAGGCTCAGTAAATGACAGCGCTCTTCAGCAATAAACCTAGTGTTGTTGGGGCTGAGGCAGGAGTGAGGAGTTGTGGGAAGAGGAGAGAAAAGAAGAGAAGAGGAAAGAAGGAAAGACACACAGAAACTGCCTTCATATGTGCAGAACTTTTCTCCCCTGGATTGAGAGCAACAAGCAAAGCAGGGACATCTGATCAGCATTACTAAGGTGCACCTCTACCTTTTCTCCTTCTTTTATGGCCAATGCATTTTCATGTGTAAGCACAGCATCATGGCTGGCTGCAGGCCACAAGCATGTCCCAGGTGGCCTTGGTTCTTGTCTCAGCCATGGAGGCTGGGGGGCAAGACCTGAAGGGACTGTGAAAGCACGGGGGCAGCAAGGCAACGTGGCTGACCCCATGGGAAGACATAAGATTTTTCCACTGTTGAGTGACCGGTTAGAATAGCCTGCTCCTCCAGTCTCCTGGACCAAAGGTGGATGATGCCCTTTCCCTGCACAGTGGACTGTGTATCCACCACCCAGCCCCGAGACAGGGAGTAGGTGCCATCACTTTCTAATAGTAGTGGGAAGGGATTGTGCTCTGCTCATCAACAGCACACTTGACAATTCTTTGGAAAGGAGAAGCACATTAGCCATGCTTTTTCAATGCAGTGACCTGGAGGCCACACACTGAACTTGAAGGGGACATGCATTACACTTAAGTGCCTAGTCATGTTCTTTTTTTTTGCCAAGTTGACTGGGGCATGAGTCATGTGCAGCACCCGACCTCCAGCTGGTTACCAAGAAGGATCCATTGATATTTACAGTCAGGAAAAGTCTGAGGAGGGTTAGGTTTCAGAGTCAACTCTTTGGCCTGGCCAGCCTACTTGGAACTACTGGAAAACAGACCAGACAGTGGAAAATAGTATGTATTTAAAATTACAGTTATGCAAAAATGGAAACATGGCAATTTTATTTTATATTTGTTTGTAAATGAAGCTCATTTTTAATAAATTAATCACTCACAACTTGCCCTAGATCCCACAAGTCCTAGAGAAAGGGCAGGACACAATCATACCAGGCAGTAAAGTGGCAAGCTGAGGTCACCAGGTCTGTGTAATTCCCTCCTACAGCTCCTCTGTGGAAGCCTGCCTGCCTGCCTTCCTCCCTCCCTTCCTTCCTTCCTTCCTTCCTTCCTTCCTTCCTTCCTTCCTTCCTTCCTTCCTTCCTTCCTTCCTTCCTTCCTTCCTTCCTTCCTTCCTTCCTTCCTTCCTTCCTTCCTTCCTTCCTTCCTTCCTTCCTTCCTTCCTTCTTTTCTCCCTTTCTCTCTTTCTCTCTTTCTTTCCTTTACACCCCAATTTTCCCCTCTCACATCTGCTCTCCTTTTCCTGTTTTCTCCCTCGTTACGTAACACCTGTGCTGGAAAAAATAATGTTCCAACCTTTCCACAGCTCCAAAAAGTTATTTAATCAAAATATTGTAAAAATTGTTAATGTAAACAGGAAGAGAAGTTTTTAATTAGACATAGGAGAAAAAGCAGATTAGCCCCAGGATCTCTTGTGTGGAGATCATCATGCCATTACGGCAGCTATTTTCCTGATGTCTGCGTGGACTGAAGCCAGCTACTTTTTGCTCCTGCTGAAGAATCAGGTTAATCAAAACGATGACAGCCAAATGGACAGAGAGCAGGATTCATCCAGGGCTCTTTGTCTAAACTCCAGATGGAATTAGAAAGTTAAAGCACAGACAGCATGTCCAGGATGGCCAGGCCCTCATGTGACAAGCCCTGTCTAAAAATCGTTCCCATTAATTTGCAACTGTCAATCACCTCAGCATTCTGCTCCAAAACAATGGCTGGCCCCAGATCACAGCTTCTCCCCATCTCCTCGCACCAGCACAGCAGAGAATTAGGGATTTTTTTTTTTTTTTTCTTGATTACTGAAGACTTCTTGGTGCAGTGCAACTGGCCTGGTGCAAGAAAATAAGCTGCTTGAAGGCCAAGGGACACTTTACACAGACAACTCCCCCCCTAATAAAGTACTAAAACAATTTAATGGATTATATTTAGTGGCTGCGTTTGGTCTGTGCAAATAACAAATTTTTCAGCTTGGCACCCAAATAAAAAAAAAAATCAGAGTGGGAGGGTAGAAGTTGGTTTGAAGTGAAGTTAAAAACAAGGGAAAAAAACCCAAGATTCGCCACCCCACTGGAGAAGAAGATGACAGTGGCATCTCTGTTTCACCCAAAAGCTCATGGGTGGCTGCTCTTGCCCAGGATGACCTTACCTGCAGAAGGGCTGAATGTGGGTTCCAGTTGCTGCTTCAGTGATTATAAGGAGAAGCGTCACCAGAAGAAATTGCGAACATCTTTCCTCAGCTGTCTATAAACCACTGCTTTCTGCACTTTCTTGGAGGGGGGATGGTAGCTGAGTTCAAAGTCAAACAAGTAAAGGAGGGAATGAAGCATGGTCTCGTTCTGTTTTTGGAGAGTGTCCTGACTGAAGATATAGGGCAGATAGGAGATGACAGCAAATTCTGCAGTTTCGTGACTTGATCATCTGTATTCCCTGGGAGAAAACAGTACAGAAAAATTTGACCCAAGTTCCTAAATGGCTTCAGGATGACTAAAAATATATGTTTGAGGGCATGTTTACTATTAACAACAAAAAAATTCCCTTGTTCTATCCCTTGTATAAATTTCATGACAATTAAGTGTTTTAATCTCCTATGCAGAGAATTCACATTTCCTTTTTGCAGCCCACATTAACTGTATATTGAATCTAATGCAAGACTCAACACATTTTTTAAATCAAATCACATTCATTTAAGATATACAGAAACCTAAAGAAAAGGATACAGGAGGAATTTTGAAAACTCAGAAGATATTATTTAAAATGGCACTTTCTTTTTTTGTTGTTTTAGGTACTTCGAATAGTATTTTAAAAGAAAAAACAGTCAAACCAAACATTTCAAACTGACTTCAAAGGAGGTTTTTAAGTTTTTTCAACAAGTTGTAAGAATTTCTATTCCAGTTCTACCTGAACAGAGGATATTTCTCCAGTTGTTCAGTCCAGCAACCAAACTGAAAGCCCTTGTTCTTCCCAGTTCTTAATATAACACAAAATAATTTGTCACCTGAGATTGCTTTCCTGACTATATTACTCCTCTATCTGGATGACCCAGCCTGAAGACATAAAGCCAGAGTGAGTAGCCATTTCACTTCTCGGACTTAGGCTGAGTCATTGCCCTGCACATGCTTTGCTTTTTCTGTTTGCCTGTCTAAAGACACGTACACACAATATCTAACACATGTATGATACAGGGATGACATCATACTCTATTTTAAAGAATCATACAGTAACGATTCTCTATCGTATACCACATGAAACTTGTGTAACTTGTAGATCCATATTTTCCCCTATTATTTAGACTTTACCCATGAAGTTTACTGTCATAGGAAGGGGAAGAAACTGTTAGCTACATGAGATTTAATACAAAATGACACTCTCTCACAACCAATCTTTTGCTAAGAGTACAAGAGTAAAGAGGGGAAATAAAATAGATGAAAAAGAAGGACAAGGGGGTTGAAAAATTACATTACTTCGCTCCTGGGGAATGGAGCTTTTGAAAATGAATGCAGTCATTAACCATCTGGCTTACTAAATAGTTAGCAAAAAGTTCCTCTGAAAGGGTTGGCTTTACATTCATAACTGCAGTTTATTGGTCCATTGGCACTAGCATGCCTAAACACAAGGGAAAGTCAATACTGTATCATAGCATCGCCTAGCTAACACCTGGAATATATTCTCTGGAGTGAAAACAGCAGGGAACTGACCAGAAATAACCTCTCTCATATTATTCCTTCAATTAGACCCAAACAAGTTTCCCTTTGAAAACTTAATAATAAACACTGCAGGTCATTCACTTGTTTGGAGCCCCTTTGGGAAAGCTGAGCAGATGGGTCCCCTTATCTAGCCCCCTCGCTGTCACAGAGACAAGAGCTGCAAATCAGGACAGATATTGATTTTAATTGGAACCAACAGCATCTACATACCGTCTTAATATCCACATCTTCCTGGAAAAAAATACATCTTTTTAAAAGATTGGTTTGTTTTGTCCTGTCAGGTTGATTAGACAGAATGAGGTAATTCTTTGCAAGATGAACAATTATGCCATTTTTCAGGTTCACTGCTTAAGTAGATACACACAGCAAATCCCTAGGCAAACCCGAGGTCCATTTCAGAGCCTTTGTACATACAAGCAGCACAGATTAAAACATTGTTCATCCAAACTGAGGCAGTTATATTCTCATTATCAAACAGATTTGAGGTGTCGTCAGGGTCTCTTCAGTGGTTTTCACTGAGGCGTAAGTATTCCTTAGCTGTGGAGAGAACTAACAACACAAAGTGAACATCTACTTAAAATCAAATTATCTGGGACATTTTCACCACCCCCAGGGTAAAAGCAGTTCTCCTCAAAATTCTTGTAAATTCATCAAGCCTGCTATTCCCTGAAGAACTTCAGATGCATTGCTATTTGCCTTTAACAGACACAAGGAAGCTCTTTCCCCCTGCCCGCCCCCCCCCATGCAAATCTCTTTCCCATACGGCATGTGAATTCCCGCAAGGGAGGTGAGATGAACAGGTGCCATGGTTCTTGACTTAATTGCTGCGAAAAGTAGAGCACTAATAACGAGCTGTTCACTGGAGGCAGTTTCCATCCTGGCAAAGGAGCCCTGCCAATCTGAGGGGTGTCAGCCAGGCAGTGGCACTGTCAGCCGGCCGGCTGCTGAGACTACAGGGGCAGGCAGATTGCGGTCTCGGCAGCAGGCCAGCCCAAGTAGACCTTGCGGGGTTGTCGTTGTCGTTGGCATTAACATTGTCCTTCCAAAGCGGTGAACAATATCACCCTCCTTCCCCCTGGGAACCATAAGAAATAGCTTTATCACTAAGGGAGTCATCTCAGGGGACATCTATGGACCCTGCAATGAAACAAGCGGTAGCATGAAAAGGACCGTACTCCTGCCCACGCGTATCCCTGTGGAGGCTTTAATGGGGAATGAATTAGACTGGGGAACAATTAGGTGTTGCATTAGGAGGCTGGGGTGCAAGCGGAGGGATCACGCAGGGCTTTCATTACTACCTTCACTGTGGGGCAAAGGACTGTGCAACATAGGCTGGAGGCAATGTAAAGTCTGTTTCTACCCTGTAGCTGCATACTCCATGCACCAATGGGCCTTTTTGGGTATGCACCCTGGGTAAAGGCTCTCGCAGGGAGCCCAAACAATGACACCTATACGCTCCATATTCCCCAGCTCACAGAGCCGTACTGTAGAAGTAGGAGGGTGCATGCTGCACCTCCCCAAAGGAGAGTGCTCCCTCCCATGTGCCGGGCAGCTCCAGGAGAAATTCTTCCTCCATGAGAAGCATCCTGACTTGGCAGCATAATAGCCTCTCAAGGGAAATGCTATAACCCATGGCTTGAATCATTTAAAACTAGATTGCATCAAGTGCCAGCAGATGTAGGGGAGATAACAATCATGCGGGGGGTGCGGGGAGGCGGGGGGAAGGACTACTGTCCATCTCTGACATTTGTGCTTCTGTGATTGATGAAATCCCCAGCAACAGCTGCCCTTTTGGCTAAGACTCAACAAATCTAAGGGTTATTAGAGCTTTTTGCAGGGCTGAAAGGGAATGCAGAGATGCAGTGGGTCTCCTGCATCTTGAAAATTTTGTACCACACTCAGATCACTTTTCCCTTTCACTGCCAGATAGGCCTTTTAATTTCCCTTCGTGCAACTCATCTCCAATCCCTCTGCCCGACTGCCCTACGAGGTTGGCAAGCTTTGTTTCTTCAAGTGCATGCTTACCCTGCATACAGGTTTTCCCAAGCTCTCACTGCTTTAAAAGCTCCCCTGGAGATAAACTACAAGACTAACACTAATTACCATAATAATTTGTTAGAGCATTGCTTTGATCTTTTCTCACCTACCAAGTCAGTCCTGTTCTACTCCACCTCCAAAAGTGTTAGATGTGATTACATAACTAATTAACACAAGAGATTGAATTTTAAAGAATGTATGACAGTAATTCAGGTAAGTTTTGATCTCCTGATAAACAAGGAAGTGGGCAAACTTATCTCTTCCCGGGAGACTCTTAGCAGGCAAGTTATTGCCAGAAATTTAATGTGTAATATGAATTGCTTAGAACAGCACTGCTAAGCCAGCAAGTTTTATTGTTGCCCCAACTATTTGTGTAGAAAACACCATTACTTTTTTTAAAACTCACAAACTTGAAATAGTCATATTTTATTCTTATATGTGAAGCATGAATTCTCTTTGATCAGGAAAACCTCAAACTTTTTCAGAGGTTTTATCTCCTTCCAGGACCAATTTTGGTTTGATTTCCACCTCAGAATAAGACAGTTTTGAGTGTTTTCAGATTCCTTGGTGTGTCATCATTATTTCTTTTCGTAGGATGCCTGGCAAGTTACATAGATGAGCTCTCACTGTATTTTGTTGAATAAACAAGAAAGAGAAGAGAGGGGGAGAGATCACATATCACACTTTACAACTAGGTCAACTTACACAACTCCTAAAACATGTTAACTAGGATTTAGGAAGCAGAATCAGAGCCCGTTGGATTTATGCACTGGCTTTAGAGATTTTGACATCAAATCACGATAGGTAAAAATGGAACAGGAAACCAGATGAGTGTCTGGGAGCATCAGGAACTACATAACTGGGATTATTAAAGCAGTAAGAGTTTCTGCATGACTGCTTCATGTTGTCACCTGCAGTATCTTCAATGTCAGAAGCTTTTGTTGGATGTTAGAAGCCTGTGAGAAGCTACTGATCGAGCATAATTAAAGGACAGTGCTATCACTAAGAATTTTTTTTTAAATTTTGGACACCTAGTATTTTGCGGTCATGGTTCCTGCCAGGCTGTGGAGAATTTTTCAGGGCAGATACAGTTGGTATTCAACGTTTAGGAAAACAGTTTTAAAACAGAGTTACGACCACTACATTCAACTCGCTGTATTATACCATAACACTTGAAGTGCAACATTAAAATATTGCTCCAGGAAATAAATAGTTCCTGAAACAGCAGTGTATTCCATACAGCCAGAGATGAGGGTGCACATGCAGAGGGTGTACCATGCAGGTCTGCTTTCTTACCAGTTCTAGCACATTTTTTACACTGCTTAGTGTAAAGGAGTGGTCTGCATTGCTGTGGTTGCTAGCAAGGCACACTTCCTCTCAGAGTTTGAAACATTCAATAGGGAATTGGCACAGTTCGCATGCCCAACTGAGACATGCATGGGATCAGTTTTCAGCAGGAACTGGAGCTTGCAAATGCTGCTGAGGGAAGGAAAGGGACCTGTGGATAAGGGGGGTCAGAAAACATGTGTCTCCAGGAAATGTTTGCAGTTGTCCTCTGTTTTTATTTCCTTCCCTCTCTGTTTCTATCTCCACCTTCTTCTCTTCTCTCCCCTTTCCTCTCCCTTCCCAAAAGCAGTGTGCATGTGTGTGTGCTTGGGTCAAACTGATAGGTTTGATTTTGATGACAGTCCTGGACTGTGAAATGAAGGAATTCACATAGAAAGATTCTAAATAGATTTCAAATATGCCTGTTACGATCCCTTCCTTTTTTAATAAAAAAAGGAGAGGGAGGGGAAAAAAGGAAGAGAAAAGCCTAGCTTTTTATCAGAGGAAATATTTTGTTTCCGTTATCAGAGATACATAATTAAGACCTGAAAATTTTTCCAAGCTTTTCTCCCCATCCTTGGTACCAGCCTTAGCATGGCATGCTACTTCAGGATCTTCCTGTATGACAAATTGCATAGGAGCAGAGCAATGTATCATCAGATCTGACTCATGACCAGTACATTCATCCAAAAGGCCAAGTCTACAGATCATTTCAGGGCTCACTGATGTTACAACATTCAGCATGCAGAGTGTGGTTTATTAATCTGAGGCTTGTTTAAATAAATAGCCTTTGCAAACTGCCATGTGCAGACAGATCTCTTTGCATATGGACTCTACTGTATGGTAACATGCATGGCTGAGAAAGAATTCTTACACATTTGGCAAACCAGCTGATGTATTTCCTCCTGTTGCTCCTTTACCAATGAAAAGTACCAATATAAAACTATTACCTATTTAAGTCAAACAAATTTACATTTCATCAGCAGTGGCATAATATTTCTTATATGCACTTTTGCAGATGAATGGCCAGGTTATTTCCTAGTACTTTAGTTACTTGTTTAAAATATAGTTCAGCATCACTGATATAAAAAGGCATATACCACTTATTAATGACACACTTGAGTTTAGATGGAGCCTTGAGACAAAGAATAGATAGCCTGTGTGTGGGCAACTTCATTACCACTGCTTGCACCAAATTTGAATTTGACCTCCTGATCTTTGCAGGGCTATAATGCAATTTAATTCAGTCACTTCAGATTTCATTTGAGGTACCTTTCACTGGGAAAGGAATGCAGTTTCATGTGTGCTTGAGTTAAAGCTGCCAAGAGAAAGTCAGGCAAATGTTCCTCTCATTTATTCTAGTTCAACTTTAACAGAACCCATCGACATAAGCAAGGGGAGAATTTTGTTCATTGTCTCCCCATACGACTACGTGTATCTCATTCTTAATGATTGGAATCAGAAGAAAACTGAGCAAAAGTACAGAAAATTAGTCTCTTGGGTCATTTTTACTGATCTACAAAAATAAAGGCTCTGTTAGCTCTTTCTCAATTCTAACCTGATTGATTGTTGATGCTTTTGGAGGAAGAAAGGTGAACCTAATCTATTGCACACACTCTGAAGTGAACACTGAGATAATAATGATACACAAGAAACCGTGCTCCCTGTTAGAGAGGCCTTTTTCTCAGTAATATTTTTCCTCACTGGCTTCATTACAGCTGCCAAAACATGGCTATCATTTGAGAAGTGAGTGAAAAAAGTCCTCCTCATCCTACAAACATTTTTTCCTTTGTCTGTCTACTTTGGGACATTAGGGAGTTCATTTGCAGGCAGGGCCAAATCCCAATTTCCCTGTGAAGGAGAAAGTTGACATCAGTGAATGTTTAGTGAGAGAAGTGACTGCAGATTTGATCTTCTTGTAAACCCTGAAGCATTACAGAGCAGCAGTTCCTCTAAATCAACTTAGCATTACCTTGCCAGCTAAATGCCAAATCCAAAGCTTATTGTAGAGTGCTGTGACCTGTATGGTCCAGTTCACCTGAGCTTGACTTTATCTCTGTTCTTTCTGAAGACTCCCTGCATGATCAAGGAAGAGAAACAGGTGGAGATTTAGACCACTCTCTCAATTTAGGAATTGGTTAGAATCCAAGTCACCCTTCTAGCTTTGATCTTCCATGATTGGTGGGAGAAAGGGAGATTCAGTGTGTAGCTCAGGGTATCCATGCCCTCCTTGTCCTCTGGCAGCCTTTACTTCCAGTTGCTGTGTGCTGAAGTAACAGATATTTATTAGCCTGCCAAGTTAGTTAGACTTAAATGCCTGTAGGTAAGCAGGCTACTTGACAGCACAGAGGGTCCTGATCTCAGGCCTGTTCTTCCCTTTGCAGTGTGATATGAATGCTTAAAAGCCTTCCAGAGGCTTCCTGCTCTATCAGTTGTATTCTCTTGGTTATCTTTGGAGAGCCTAAAGATGCTTTTTCAAGCGTTTTGTGCTCTTTCTTTCCTTTACAAATGTAGGCTGTATTCTTCCTCTGGTGGTTAGTGCCATTTCTGAGGGGAATGCAAAATCTTCCCCCATGTACCCTGCCATGTATTTGAATGTGCGGAAGGACCAGACTCTTTCATACTTCACTCCCTGAAGCCTGAGATTTAATTAATCACCTAACTCTTAGTTTGAGATGTAATTAATCATCTAATTCTTAGTTCAGATGAGTAAAAATGCCATGAGTGTTGATTTAGTCATGTTACCTTCTGGCATATCTCCTTCTTCTACCATTCTTCTATGCTTCAGAGTGAAATAAAAATGCAGAAAATAATTCTCTGCATTTTATTACAGAGAATTATTTACTTGATCAGAGACTTGGAAATTTGCTTTCTGGTAAGATACGCTTTTATGCTTTTTAAAATAAATAATGAGACTTTTCAATTCAATTATTTGATCCTGAAGGGGAAATATATATGAAAGTAGGATATTGTGTAGGTCTGCACGTGTGTGTGGTTATGGGTAATTCATTAAAAACACATTCTTCATCCTGCCTGCCCCTGGAAATGTGAAAGGTTAGCCTTTTTAGACTTGCCACCTGTGAGATGAGGGATTACTAGTTCCTTCTTCCTTCCAAGGACCCACAGTGCTCATTCTTGCTATAATGAAGCAGCTGATTGATGGATGTCACCCTCCATGCTGTTGACATCCTTATCTCCCCCTGCTTTATGCAACAGGCATGACCTCCTTCAGCCAGATGGTTTCCGAGTGTTGCATCCACTGCTCACTTCCACCACCCCCTCGGCATGCTCACCTTCAGCACACATGCCCATTGGCAGCAACCTATATGTCTGTCTGTCAGTGGCTCAGTAATGAGACCAATTTATTAGGTTACATAATCCTACCTCTTTAGGGAAGGGGGGAAAAATTGTACAGCGCACTGGAAGAAATCTATCCTGGCTTCTAATTCTCAGGACTGTGGGAGGTAATTTCTTTCTAGTTCAAAACAAAAAAAAGGTAGATGTAAGCTGGCATGTTTGAAATTAGTTCACTTCAGGGCAATCTTGCAATATTTTCTTACTGTTAAGGTTTACTGGTTTACTACATTCAGAACATGGTTTGGATCAAAATGCCAGATGCAGACTCCTCTGCGTTTTGTAGAAGGTCGGACCCAACCCAACTTTGTCATTGTTTTCTTGATATGATTGTATTGCAAGTCATTTTATCAGCCACTGTTGTTTCCTTTAGAAACTGTACCATTTTGTTATGTTGAAGAACTCCGTTGCTTCATTTCATATTTTGTTACTGGGGACACTCAAGAAAAGAACAACAACATAGGTAAATCGTCATTGTGATGCTTATTTTACATATAGGATCACAACCTTTGAGTCGTAGTGACAATGCAATACTAGAGGCTTGGATGTGATACATGAATAGAGAATGAGGACAACAGGCTAGTCTCTCCTTATACTAGGCACTTTATACAAGATAGTCACCCTGCATAGCCAGGTCCAGCTCCAATAACTTGCAAAGTAAGTAGACAAGGTGAAAAAAAAAAAAAAAAAAAAAGACAACAAGGAATATTCAGGTAAATATTTCAGGAAAAATATTATTAACAACTTGTATGGCAGAAATGCCCACAAATTCCAGTGACGTTCAAGATCCTGCTGTGCTAACTGCTTCAGTGAAAGGCAGCAGCAACAAAACTAAATTCAGGTTCAGCCTATATAATGTCAGCATCTAAAGTTGAAACATTGTTTCCTGGGGTTCCCCCTAGTAGACAGAGAAGAGCCCATCCAGGGGATGATTCAGAGGTTGGGTAGGTTGAAATGCCTTTTAGAGGTGCCTAATGTTAAGGTGGATCAACCTAGGCCTAAAGAACCACTGTCCTTCTAGAAGAAAAATAAAAAATACATTATATGTGAAAATAATAATCAAAACACAATTTAGAAGCACAACTAAATTTTGGGTTCTTTTGTTTTTGAAGGAAAAATTAAAGGTAATGGCCATAACTCTTTACACATATTTGAAAATATATTAAAAAATAATTCCTGAAGTTTGTGGCTCAGAAGAGAAACCTTTCTAGCAATAGCAAGTTGAAAACTCTCAAAAGGAAAAAAATACTGTGTGTTTTATGTAGTAGATATCAAGTGTCCAACGCTCTGCCCAAGAACTAGATCTCCCTACTAAATAAAACAGGCTAGGGACCATTCTTCCCAGCTGTTATAGCAAAGTGCTTTGCATCCAAGCTTCCTATTGGTAGCTGTCTCTTGCTTATTCCTGCTGACTCCTGAGCTGTGTCTGGGAACTGTTTGGAAGAGTGTTTTTTGGCACAGGCCAAAACTGGGATAAAAAGCAGGATAACAAATTAACAGTAGAAGTGATCACGTGCCAGTATTCTGGCACTGTTTAATCTACTAGTACAGAGATAGACAAATTGGCTACAACTGATTTACCTACAGCTGGCTTAAGATTCAAGCTTTTAACCAAGTCATACAGCTATAAGACTGGCATATGAAAGCATAGTAAATAGGCCCTAAGATTCCCACAGTCTTGCTGTAGGGCATCTTGTATTGTAGCTAAGCAATCTTGCCTCTACCTAAGTGAAGGGTTTCTTTATATACATATTCCATAACAAAACACTGAACGAATTCATCTCATGTGCACTCCCTTAAGTCCTTTTTGGGGCCAAACACAGAATACAAAACAACAAGCCTGAATGCAACAAGTGCAAAGATGCAGCTCCTGGTGTCATTGCTCAAACCCAGGCTGCCAGCTCCCCTAGTGGGAAGTTCTCTGCATTGAACTCGAGTCAAGATTCCGTCCATACAAATGCCTGGATCTTGAGTTTACAAAGACACAAAAATAACCAGAGCACTCACTAACCCCAGAGGGCATTGATGTTGCATTACCATCCATTCCTTGTCAGACTTAACATATTTATTATACAGAACATCTTTGGGAAAGGAGCAGACATCATAGTGATTGGTGAACAAAAGCGGAGAAGAATAAACACAGTACAATGGATATCACTCATGCAGAGTAATTAATCTAACATACAGAAACAAGGGAAATATCCCCAATCAAAACTATCTGCTCCTTAAGCCTAAACATTCAATAACTTCCCAGCTTTGGAATGTATGTGCATCTCCTTCCTGGGTTTCCTGTGGTTTACATTATCATTTGCAAGGTATATTATGACAAGTTATTTACTTTGGGCCATAGCCCTGAGGCATTTGAGTGTCTTCCCTTTCAAAGAATGTCATAAATAAACATGAATAATCTGCATAAAGGGAGATGACTTTATCTTATAACAAGTCAGAAGAGCAGGCTATGCCCCTCCACACACAATTCCCTACATATACTTCCTTTTGTCTGATCATGAAGGCGGTAAGCTTTTGCGTGCCTGCTACATAAATAAACAAACCTTTCCTGTTATATTGTACAGCACTGCATTCACATTCAAACAGCGAGATGTTCACTTAAGTCAAATAGTTTCTACCAACAAAAGCTACTATTTTACTGTCAACATTATTTTTTCTGTGCTATGCTAACAGATGAATAATTGTGCAGCCAATAAACAAGCAATTCAGTTTAAAACCAGTAGCACTTGTCAAACAACAGTTCCTTAAAACCATTCTCTGACATCCCCCAGCATTACCTCATGAGGCTAGAGACAGGGGACAAGGAAGGCTTTTAGATTAAACAGCAGAGGCTCACCATAGCCTAGCTCCCAAAATAGCAGAGAGAAAGGCAAAAATAGTTAGACATGCTGATTGTATTGTTATAACTTAAATTGTATTCAGATGCGAACTCTGACGTGCCAAAAACTGTTAAGAGCTGAGCATGAAAGATCAGAAAAGTGACATCTGGTATTGGATGCCCCTCCAGACATGACTAATACCATTGGTATTGTGTAGGATTTGCCCTTCCTAATTTAATAGTCAAATGTAAAGATTAGGCCCCCACAGCTCCTACAGTATCATGAGATACTGTTTTACTGTATGTCTATATAAAATTCCCTACTATCCTTCTCCATGGATCTCCACAGATGGGCTGACTTTGAAGAGGCATGTATGTCTTTCATATTGCTATGGACAGTTCATCTCATTACTTCCAGCTGGGCGATTTACAACTGAACCATATGACTCCATCCATTATTAGTGGGAAACAAGGGAAATTTGACCACTAAATATTGATTTTATGCAAAAGCAAGTTTTTACTGCACAGTACGTGACATACATATGCAGCTAGGTCCACACTTCTTCATTTTCATTAAAGCTGGAGTTATAGCTGTAGGTTTCCAGTGCATTATTAACAGCACAGTCCAAGTATTTTTAAGTCTCTGACTTTACTTTCATGAATATCATAATGCAGCCAGTATGAAGAATTTAAAACTTTCTCCTTCCTTGAAGTTAGTCTCTGAAGTCAGGAACCCATATCTCATTTTTTTCTAACCAGGATAATTCTTTCTCTGTAAGTTTAAATACTTTTTGCTGACACACCAGACTAGCTAGTGGCATTTTTTAACTTTTCATATAGTAAAGCAGAATAATCATATGCAGCTTTCCAAGAGCTCTTTGCAGGTATAGGCTTCAAAATATTTTGACCTAGGAAGTGTATTTACCCACCCTTCACAGATGGAGAACTTGTCCCATGCAAATCCAGCAGGCCTGTTCCAAGTCACAAAGCAAACCTACACAAAGCTAGCAGCAGAAGAGCATCCTGTCATGTATCCTACTCTCTACCCAGCTGTACGAATACACATGTAGATAACACGGTCTTCAAAGCTGTTAACTATGATTTTGTTATGTGTCAAGGCATGTGATGGCAGCCCTGAAGGGATGATAGGGGTGACATGGATGACAGCACTGAAGGATCATAGAAATGCTGGTCCACGAGAGAAGCAGCATGGAAAATTCTACCATGAAAGAAACAGCCAAGGACAGAAATTCAAAGGGGCTGGAAATGTGAAGGTCAGTTTGACATTTCGCATACGGAAGACTTTACCTGTTTTAAAATTACTTTTCTATTTATTTATTTATTTACTTACTTATTTTATACTTACTTTATTACTTTTATAACAAAAATATGGGTGCAGCTAATCAGACAAACTTGGGCACAAAATTAGAGTGAGTTGAAATGCCATCATAACTCTCTGCAAACACTTACTCCACAGTAAGTGGGCAACAGCTTAAAGAAAGATCCCAAAACACAAAGGCTCAAATTTTGTCACTTCATTGGTGTGGAGTAGTACACCAGCTCTAACATATGAGGTCCAATGCATGAGTCTTGCTCACAGTGTGTTAACGTTGACCTTTCTTTCCTATAACAGAATAGTGCAATTATTCTTTCTAATATCTGCTGTAGGAACAGCTCACATTGACTTGGATATGACTTAGCTCTGTATATGACTGTGAGCCCCTAGCTTTCCACCAAATCATTTAAAACTGATATCTGAAAGCCTGTTAGCAAACCATAAAAAGCATACACAGAGGACCCAAAACATTATCTACACATCACACAGAAACTCCATGTTGAATCAGGCAGGCTTAACCTGAATATTATCAATACTGAAGGACAGAAGAAAGAACAAACCTTAAAATTCAGAGGTTCACTTTGGTTTGGCTAAGGACTCGATATTTGAATGTTCATTTGGGTTTCATCCAGACTGCCTGACCATCTTTGATCTTCAGAACTAGCCTGGAAGTCTTGCAAAAACAGGGTATTCTTCCAGTAAACTTCCAGTAATTTTTCTTTCTGGTTGGGCTTGAAATACCGTAAAAGTAGTCTTTTTTTGTGGTATTTCACTGGGTTGTTAAACTCCAAGCACAGTGTCAGTGCTCAATAAATAAAACATAAGTATAGTCTTTCAACACTTCCGTTTCCAATCCTGATCAGACATGGGAAGTGAAGAAGAGTGAAAAACCAAAAGAAACGGTCAACTTGAGTCTCAAAATGTCTTTAACATTTGGGCTTTTGTGGTTTTGAAGCCAGAAAAGGAGGTCCCATGGCTGCTGTGCAATAACACAGTCACTGCCATCACTGGAGTTAAAAAAATGGGTTTGCCGGCCATGGTCAGAAAAGAGAGGATGGTTGTGTACCACATGGGAGAGCCCTTCCAAAATGCATGCTAATAATGGGGTGGAAGTTTTAAACTAGTGCTCTGAATGACAAAACATATCCCTTATCTTTTAGCATCCAGAAGTTCTCAAGTTTAAAAGTCAAGCAGAACTTTTGAGTCTTTTAGGTCCTTGATGTTTTCTCCTTTATTTTCAATGCCTTCTATCATATTTTTTAAATCTTAGCACAAATCTCTGGCTCCTTGTAAACAAAAAAGCAGCTGAAATGACACTTCTTTCTGCCCTTATTACTGATGGGGTAAGGGAAGGGGCGGGATCTGTGTGACAGCTGGCCACCACAGCCAGCCTGATTTCTAAAGAACAAAACATCTTGAGGTCTCAGACATCAGACATCAGATTTAGGGAGAAGGGTGTGCAAACTGCCCAGGGAAATGTCAGCAATTTACTTATAACCCACATGAGAATTGCTGCAGCCATTATTAAAACTTAAAGGCATGTGATGATTGCATAGAACAAGCTGGTATTTCTCTAATTTGGAAGTTAGGCACTTTTTATATTATAGATCCTTATCTTAGGATCTAAGCAACAAATGTGCCCATTTTTCTTTTGGAACAGAAAATACTGAGCCTAACACTGACTTTTTCTCTGATAAAAACTCAAATCAAAAAGAAAAACATGAAAAACTAAATTTTTGCACTTATCTTTCAAGTTACATTAATTTGGTTTTCCGTCTGCTGAAAAAAATCTACACCCAAGGAAAATGAAAAACATATGGTTTAAAATACTTTAAGCCATGAATATGAGTCCGTGCTACTAAATTTTATGATACATTGCATCTAATTAATGTGACAGAATATACTGAAGATATACATTTATACATATATTATGGAAGATAATAAACCACTCCATAGTTATCGTTAACATATGCAGAGATACACACATGCACACACACACATACAAATGCAGGTAAATATTACACCTATTCTGTAGGTTATTTATAAATACTTGTATGGAGAGAGTTGGAGTTGTTCAGCCTGGAGAAGAGAAGGCCCAGGAGATACCTTATAGTAGCCTTCCAGTACCTGAAGGGGGCCTACAAGGAAGCTGGAGAGGGACTTTTTACCAGGGCATGTAGTGATAAGACAAGGGGTAATGGCTTTAAACTGTAAAAAGGTAGATTTAGATTAGGTATAAGGAAGAAATTCTTCACTATGTGGGTGGTGAGGCACTGGAACAGTTTACCCAGAGAAGTTGTGGATGCCCCCTCCTTGGAAGTGTTCAAGGTCAGGTTGGATGGGGCTTTGAGCAGCTTGGTATAGTGGAAGGTGTCCCTGCCCACGGCAGGGGGTTGGAACTAGATGATCTTTAAGGTCACTTCCAACCCAAACCATTTGATGTTTCTATGATTCTGTCATGTTACAATTTTTCTTGTACTCAGAGGGTAAAATGGAGATAAATATTCGCAAAAATACCTATTTAATTTTCCCTTTTTTAAAGGAAATTTTTTGACAAGCTGACTTCTACAGTAACAGGGTCTATGTTAGTGAGCATTATATATTTTATATACTTATATCTTGACTATCTAGCTTGGGTCTTCTGATGCAGCATGCTCATAGCTGTAGCTGAATGTTGACATGACTTAACACCCTGGAATAAGTTTTGGTGATTAAAACTGTATATTACAGTAGACTGTCTGCTCCCATATGAACACAACAAAATATTCATTAACTTTGAATTTTTCACATGCAACAAAAGAGAAACCTCAGTTCCAAATGTTCTCAAGAAAAAGGCTTTACCTTTCAACATACTGATCATTTAAAAAATGCATGAGTGGTTTAGTAGTTTAAGTCCTATGGCTTTTTGGAAACAAAGAATGTGACTAGATGAGCGCCAAGGAATCTATTTGTGGGAGTTTAAAATATCCCCACCTTGTCACTTCACCTGTCACCTTGAATTACCCATCCCACAAGAAAATATGCTGTTCTCTAGCCTGTCTATCACAGTGTTCCCTATCTCAGCCTAAACCCACTGCCATTACAAACTTCAGTTACTAGACTTTGCACTGCGGCAGGCACACTGTGCATGCTTGCCTCATGCTGCTGACTCAGGCAGGAGGGCAGCAACCAGCAGCCAGGAGACAGTCACACCCTGAACAACTTCAGCAGAGTCTTTGGAGTATATCTGACTGTGTCCTCCATCACATTTTTTGATTATGGAATGCCATCCACTTTGTGTCATCTTGTTTTTACACAAAAGAGTTCAAAGAGTTATTATTCTTCACTGGAAAATCATTCTGTGCTTCTGAGAACCCATCTTACCCACCTCCATCCACAACATCCCCTTTGCTGTGGAGGAACAGGGCTCTGCACACAGTTTCAGAGGGGGCTACACCATGGTCATCGTTATACAGTGGAAGAACAAAGTTGCCTGCTTCATTCTCCATGAATGAGCACTGAACTGATACTTTTCTTTCTCTCAAGATCTCATTCCTGAATGGGAATAGTCAACTCAAAGGTTATCATTCTATAAATAAAGTTAGGGTTGCTATTTTTCTGTGCGTCACTTTATGTCACTTTATGTTTACCTATATTGAATTTTTTGCTGCCATTTATTTCTCCATCACTCAGTATCGTGTGACCCCCTTTAGTTTTCTGCAGGCAGCTTTACTACATTACATAACTGAGCATCATCAGCTAACTTTGTCGCCACACCGCTCAACCTCTTCCCTGAATTACCTATGAAATATGTGCTGCTCAGGCCCAAACACATATTACTACGGCATTCCATGCATAAACTCCTTTGGTATGAAAAGTGACATTTTATTCCTATCTATTGCTTCTTAACTTTTAACCAGTTTTTTATCTGCGTGAAGCTCTTCCTTCTTATCCTATGGTAGCTGTGTT
Organism: Pelecanus crispus; assembly: GCF_030463565.1. Lineage (NCBI taxonomy): Eukaryota > Metazoa > Chordata > Aves > Pelecaniformes > Pelecanidae > Pelecanus > Pelecanus crispus. The sequence goes on from NC_134645.1 coordinate 71,933,158, forward strand.
TCCTTAGAAGCTTTTGGTGAAAGACACTGTTACAATTGAAGCACGCCAATTAAATAATCCAATCTAGAAAAATAAACATGTGTTAAGCAAATTAAAGAAAACTTCAGAAAAGCCTTTTTTTTTAATTCTTATTAGCCAATAGCAAAATCATAGTGCCCTACACCAGACATTTAGAGCACATTAACACATAATGACTAATGTACATGAACACCCATTTTTTTCATCAAGTCTAGACAAAACCTTTTTTTGGAAATGCCATGCTAGAATACCAGTCGCAGCAACCTCATTATTAACTTGGGATGTGTCCCATAAGCTAGTGTGTGTCCATCCTTATACTGTCCAACACTTATACTGTTGTCTTTTCCGGTGAATGATACCTTTCTGGTTCAGTTTTGTAAGTGCCAGGATGACTAGTGAGTGGTGCAGGCTTGTCCTTTGCATCACCAGCTGATTATATAATAGGAAACACATGAAGCAATTTTAGTTTATTATTTCTTCACTTGCCAGTGTGACTTTGGTGCAACTAATAAAATATGGAATATTTCTCTGTGTTCTTTATTATGAACTAAAAATTAAAAGAAAACACTTTTCAATGTAAAATGAAACAGTTATTATTCCTTGGCCAAGCTGGCATATACCAACTTGTCTTCCTGCTTCTGGTTTTAATAGAAAGGAAAAGGGACATATTACTTTCATAATAACATGATTACCTTATGAGCCAGGTCCTTCCTCCAATTTGTGTAGTAACGGCCCTGTAAATGGTTGCAGTGTTGGTTTAGCCAGATGCAGTTAAGTTGTGGTGACTTACTTTAATAGTCATGCCAAATCAAGCTACTAATGAAAATCCATTACTGAGAAATGATAAAGGCTGTGAAAAACCCTGAAAACACAAACATCATTGAGTGTAAAAATGTGCTACTCTAAGGAACATCTTACTCGGGTCTTTTAAATACTTCTGTCAGACACACGCACCCCTCCCCCCCCCCCCCCCCCCCAAAAAAAACCAACCCAAAAAACCACGAATTCTTTAGTTCAAGAAAACATATATTCTTTAAACTGGCTTTACTAAAAGTGTAATCACTCAGTGTCAGTGAAATTTCACAGGTCTTAGTTATAACTCTCTTCCTATGACCCCAACAACCTTTGAATTTCCACGTTTTCCAGCAGATTTAATTTCTGTGACTAAAGGCAAAGTAGGTCACAAGTTTCATGTCACATTGTTATAGTTTCCAAGCAATTGTGATTAACTTGCTGTGATACACAGTTCAATTTTTTTTGTAACTTTGCCTTCAGTAGGATAAAACATCAGAGTGGTCTACACTGCTGAACCGTAACACAACTATTCCTTCTGATTGTGCTGATTTCGCATTCAGAAGTACCAGAGACCACGGGTTTCTACTTAAAAACTTGGGGTTCTCATAGCTGTAAAGTTCCACACTATTTCAGATAATGCACAGGGTATTTAAACAATGTACAGTGGCTGAATTTGCCTTTCTGTGAGATCCATGTTCAGAAGCGTCTCAGGAAATGTTTATGTTTACTGCAATCTGAAAAGATATATTGGTTCTGCTACTTTGGGTGAAGGAGATCATTATATCACCCTCAAATCAAGCTTGCATTTTAGACAAATGTTTTTGGTCTTTCTCCGTGGTTGGAAACATAAAATGCTGGATGTCCAGTGGGCCACACAGCCACAAAACTTCACTATTGACAAAGATAAAGTAGGTCTAGTCCTTTCACTGCAACAATTATGATCTGATGAAACAATTATACAGCTTTTCACATGAACTGGGACAGAATTATTTTTAAAAAGGAGCTTCAAAGATATTATAGAGGCCTTCAAACCCTCCATAGACCACTGGCAATCCACAGAGAGTCAGCTGTTATTCTCATTTCCAGCTAAGAGAAACAAAACAGATGGGAGGAGATGAAGAACAAAAGCAGAAAATGCAAGTGTTTTGTTTTTCAGAAAGGGAAAAACATTTATCACATTCAATACAGTACAAATGCATAAATACTTTCCTAGTATTAATTTTCTGTGTAAGCAACCACTGTCATTGCCACAGGGGTATTAAATGAGTGTGCATAACAGAGGAGGCAGCCCACACAGTTCTGAAGGGAGGGGACCTGGTACTGGATACCAGCTCTTTTACAAAGAGATTATCCATATTAATAAATGTTTTAGCGCCCCTCCCAATGGAGTTTGAAGAAAATTTTTAATATCAGTAATTTCCCAGGCAAAATTGTACTTAATTTACTAGAACAGCCTTAGCCAGGGAAACTGCTGTTCCTGCTCTGCTGGAATCCTGTCCATGGTTCAATTACAATTCCTCAAACCTGGGATGTTTTTGCAAAAGATTTCAGCTTCAGTAAATCAATATTTTCTCATGAAACTATTTCATCAAAAAACTTCCAAACCACTTTAGCCATTTGTATTTTCTTACCACAGCCCAGGAAAAGCCTTGAATCATTTAACCCCCCAAACTCACGTGCAGATGTGGCCACAGAAAGCAGATAGCGAAAGTCAGAAGTAGAATGAGTACTTTTTGTCTGAATTCAGTTTACTGAACTCAGCCACTTAATCTTGTTATAAATATTTTCTTATAAAAAACCTCTACCTTCTCCCAGTAATAGTGGGATGTGAGCAAACTACTTCCAGGCATAAATAAATGAAAATAGGTGGAACTTCTTGGGCCTTTTTTGTTAAGGAGTATTTCTAGGGTTCTCATAGTTCTTGTTGTTCTACTTGGACTCCCATTGGTATGTCAACTTTCCTCTAGCATTGTTATGATAAAGCCTGAGCACAACAGTCAGTAGCTAATTCAGCTAATACAGTTCACATAGGTAATTTCTTATTCAGTTGGAATGTCCTCTGATCAGCACATATAGGCATAATACCCTCTGTCATTGCAAAGGTAATCTCTGATCAACTCTTTTCTGTACTTCTTCCAGAATATAGTCCCTCCTTTTACAGGATGTTCTTTATCCCTAATAAGGCTTTCTGTTCAACTGTGTAAACAAGTCTGGTGTTTAAATGAACTGACTTTCAACAACACATGAAGGTCTCTGCTTTTCACAGTACCGCTGATTTTTGTGCTGTAAGGTAATATCACTTGAATCAACTCATTAGTCACACCTGAAGTAGGATTGCTAGAGACATTTTTATAGAAATGGTTACCAGCCTTGTTAGCAGCACTATCTATAGCATACACACAGGATATTACAGTATTCAGCCCAATAACCAATATCCAACTGCTTCTCATCTTTAAAGGAAACGGCAAATTATAGGTTTCATTTGTGGTAACATGGCCTCACTCAGTTCAGTCTGTGTTTATGCTTAAAAGGAAACTACACTGAGTTAACACACAAGTTTCGCACATTTTGAGATGAAGACTCTTCAAATGGATTCTGAAGGAATACAGGAGATCACTCATGTTAATAGAGCAGATACTATCAACTTTAGTCAGGATGAAGGATTCTGAACCTGAACATAACTGAAGAGAACAAAAGCCATGTGGACTCCCATGCAAGTCTCCTAGAATTGTTTAGTGCTTTTGTTTTTCCTCAGTGACATCTAACTTTGAGAGCAAACTAAGTCATCTTGGATAGAATAGGGCTATTTGAGAGAAGCAAAAGGTTCAAAGCAAAATTTTCAATCACAGCTATGAAGAGTAAATCCTTCCTTCAGGCAGGAAAGTTTCTACAGTTGCTTCCACCATCTATTTGCCAGCTCAGAAACAGTCTCTTCTGAAGTTTAACTTAATTCTGGTCTCTAAATGTTGCATCAATAGATGCGTTCTCCATATGTCCTGATTTTACTACATCTGTTCCCCCATCCACCTCTTGCCATTTTTCTGACACCTACAGATGAATTTTCCCTTTTGTAGTACCACTGGTATAGAGTGGGCCACAGAAACTGAAGCTTGGCTGTTCAATAACAATTAACCACATGCTTCTGGCAACCTGGATTTCCTGGCACAAAACATCCTCTTAACACTGAATAAACCATTATTGACTGCAGTCTTCAAAGGATTATTATCATAGACAGTCATCAAACAAACACTCCATTGTCATCCTGCAGTTATTAAAGTTTCCACTGCTATAAAATCTTCAGCACCCCAAGTACCTGCCACTGAGGCTCCAAAACTGCCTGTCCAAAATGCAATTTTTGTCTTCTTTACTTTGTTTTTTGGCATTAACCCGGTGATTCCTGTAGCAATTTTTCTGCTTTTCAGTAGCTCTGCAGAGTAATAACATTTCTAATCATATTTTTGTATCAGCAAAAAATACATGATAAAGACAGTAAAAAACAGTAGAAGGCTATTTTTTCTTATACAGCTTCTTTTCTATTTTTCTTCCCAAGAGGGTCAGAATGATCTCTACATGCAAAAGGAGAATATGGAGACAGAATGATAAAGGTCCAACATAGCTTAACTGGAATGGGTCATAATAAAAAATGTAAGAGGAATTTTAGGGAAGTGCTGAAAGGAGGGTTGATGCTGTAAGAAAGTAGATGGTCTCTGAGTTCTTTGCCTCTTGCCCTCCGTCAGAGAAGCAGAGCTTTCTACATTGCAACATGTAAATAAGCAGATCTCCACTGAAATAATTGATTCATATTATCTTTTTCTTCTCTAACTAAATGACTCCAGATTTAGGATTCTTTGACTGCTGGTTGAGACAAAAGGATGTTATACAGAGCTTCTGTGTCAAACTTTCAGCTTTATAACTAGCCCTCTTGTCATGACCACAGCATCACTCATAGACAAAGAGAAATCATGATTTGTGATTAGAATTTCAGAAGCCATCATTTAATCTTCCCTATTTCCACCCTTCATCATGGTACCTAAAGGCAGGCTGTACAAATGACTTCCTTTGCCAGACCATCTTTGGACTATAATATATCACACAGTTTGAAGTACAACTACTTCATTCTTTCAGGTATTCCTCATCCCATTCATGTCATTCATTTTAGATGGGTTCAGCCGCATTGACAGTCTGTGTGGCTGGAATGTAAACAAGGAGGACTTGGCAGGCAAGGCAGAGGAAGGTGAAGAAGCAAGCTCCAGAGATTGTGCTGGATAATATGGAACAGGACTGATATGATTTTAATTAGTGCACATGCCACAGGGTCATTTACAAAAAATATTCAAGGACTTGTGGGCTACAAACCTCTGTTTAGAGGAAACTTCTCTGCCCTTGGCTGCTTCAAGATGTCATTACATTAGCTAGTTTTAAATATGTGTGGCTCATTCCAGATTCAGTGCCCCTGAGTCTTTCTGGCACGATAGCCACTTTCTACTCAACTCCTGCCACTAACCAACATGGAAGCTAGGCTAAGGAAGTGATTGTCCCCCTGTACTCAGCACTGCTGAGGCTGCACCTCAAATACTGCGTTCAGTTTTGGGCCCTCACTGCAAGAAAGACATTGAGGTGCTGGAACACGTCCAAAGGACAACCAAGCTGGTGAAGGGTCTAGAGCACAAGTCTTATGAGGAGCAGCTGAGGGAACTGGGGTTATTTAGCTTAGAGAAGAGGAGGCTGAGGGGAGACCCTATCGCTCTCTACAGCTACCTGAAAGGTGGTTGAAACGAGATGGGTGTCAGTCTCTTTTTGCAAGTAACTAGTGATAGGACAAGAGGAAATGGGCTCAAGTTGCGCCAGGGGAGGTTTAGACTGGATATTAGGAAAAATTTCTTCATGGAAAGCATTGTCAAGCATTGGAACAGGCTGCCCAGGGAAGTGGTTGAGTCCCCGTATCTCTGGGAGTATTTAAAAGCCTTGTAGATGTGTCACTTAGGGACATGGTTTAGCGATGGACTTGGCAGTGCTAGGTTAACGGTTGGACTTGATGATCTTAAAGGTCTTTTCCAACCTAAACAATTCTATGATTCTATGATTCTAAGTTGCTGCAGCGCAGAGCTTGGAGGATATTTAGGGAGAACAGATTAACTAGAATCATAGAATCATAGAATGCTTTGGGTTGGAAGGGACCTTTAGAGATCATCTAGCCCAACCCCCCTGCAGTGAGCAGGGACAGCTTTAACCAGATCAGGTTGCTCAGAGCCCCGTCCAACCTGACCTTGAACGTTTCTAGGGATGGGGCCTCCACTGCCTCTCTGGGCAACCTGTTCCAGTGCTTCACCACCCTCACTGTAAAAAATTTCTTCCTTATATCCAGTCTAAATCTATTCTTCTTTAATTTAGATCCATTATTCCTTGTCCTGTCACAACAGGCCTTGCTAAAAAGATTGCCCCCATCCTTCCTATAGGCCCCCTTTATGTACTGAAAGGCCGCAATAAGGTCCCCTGCAGCCTTCTCTTCTCCAGGCTGAACAAACCGAACTCTCACAGCCTGGCCTTGTAGGAGAGGTGCTCCAGCCCTCGGATCATTTTGGTGGCCCTCCTCTGGACCCTCTCCAACAGGTCCATGTCCTTCTTGTGCTGAGGGCCCCAGAGCTGGACGCAGTACTCCAGGTGGGGTCTCACCAGAGCAGAGTAGAGGGGCAGAGTCACCTCCCTCAACCTGCTGGCCACGTTTCTTTTGATGCAGCCCAGGATACGGTTGGCTTTCTGGGCTGCGAGTGCACATTGCCGGCTCATGCCCAGCTTTTCATCCACCAGTACCCCCAAGTCCTTCTCCGCAGGGCTGCTCTCAATCCCTTCATCCCCCAGCCTGTACTGATATTGGGGGTTGCCCCGTCCCAGGTGCAGGACCTTGAACTTGGCCTTGTTGAACCTCATGAAGTTCACACAGGCCCACCTCTCCAGCTTGTCCAGGCCCCTTTGGATGATATCTTGTCCTTCTGGTGTGTCAACCGCACCACTCAGCTTGGTGTCATCTGCAAATAAAAATAATATAAAGTGGAACCAGAGCAGCTTGGTTCCAAGTTCAGTCTCTTTTACTAGCTCTTGATGCTACAGCTTGCTGCCTGCTTCTGACCTTCTAAAAGCAAGTTCCTTCCGTAAATGAGGTTAACACTGCTTAATTCAGAAGCACATTGAGCTGAGAAGCTAAGATGTTAAATCACCCTTCATAAAGGATATGGAAGGACTTCAAGTTTCTTACCTGTCTGCATAAATTATTATTATTTGTGTCACACATAGAAGCCCCAGTCAAGAGTTGTCCCATTACTTCTGGCATATCAGAAACATGTAACAACAGACAGTTTTTTCTCTGAAGACCTTATTGAGATGAGAAAAGTGACTAGCAGGCTTCTGTTACAAATAAACTAACTCAGGATCAAATGACTTGATCAAGATTGAACAAGAATCCTTTGGCAGTTCCAAGAACTGAGACCACCTTCCCCCTCCTCCAGCACCATAACCACGAAAACAATTATTTTAACAAGGTCTTATAATTATTAGGGATGTTACTGCTGCAAAGCATACTCAGAGAATTTTAGAAACAGAACACACTGATGATACATGGCTATGTCCCTGGGTCCCTCATATATCCATGTAAATCAAAAGCAGTGCTTTGATGTTCACTGAGGTCATGTTGTGGTGAAACTCATTGTATTGGGTTTGTGTGGCACGGTTTTGGTAGCGGGGGGGGCTACAGGGGTGGGTTCTGTGAAAAGCTGCTAGAAGCTTCCCTTGTGTCCAATAGAGCCAATGCCAGACGGCTCCAAGACAGACCTGCTGCTGGCCAAGGCAAGCCCATCAGTGACGGTGGTAGTGCCTCTGTGATAACATATTTAAGATGGGGGGGAAACCTGCACAACTGCAGCCAGAGAGAGGAGTGAGAATACGTGAGAGAAACAGCCCTGCAGACACCAAGGTCAGTGAAGAAGGAGGGGAGGAGGTGCTCCAGCCACTGGAGCAGCCATTCCCCTGCAGCCCCTGGTGAGGACCATGGTGAGGCAGGCTGTGCCCCTGCAGCCCATGGAGGACCATGGTGGAGCAGATATCCACCTGCAGCCCGGGGAGGACCCCACACTGGAGCAGGTGGATGTGCCCGAAGGAGGCTGTGACCCTGTCGGAAGCCCAGGCTGGAGCAGGTTTGCTGGCAGGACTTGTGACCCCGTGGGGGACCCACGCTGGAGCAGTCTGCTCCTGAAGGACTGCACCCCATTGAAGGGACCCACATTGGAGCAGTTTGTGAAGAACTGTAGCCTGTGGGAAGGACCCACGTTGGAGAAGTTCGTGGAGGACTGTCTCCTGTGGGAGGGACCCCACGCTGGAGCAGGGGAAGAGTGTGAGGAGTCCTCCCCTGAGGAGGAAGGACCAGCAGAGACAACGTGTGATGAACTGACCACAACCCCCATTCCCTGTCCCCCTGCGCTGCTGTGGGGGAGGAGGTAGAGAACTTGGGAGTGAAGTTAAGCCTGGGAAGAAGGGAGGGGTGGGGGGAAGGTGTTTTTTCCATTTGGTTTTATTTCTCATTAACCTACTCTGATTTGATTGGTAATAAATTAAACTAATTTTTCCTCAAGTTGAGTCTGTTTTGCCTGTGACGGTAATTGGTGAATGATCTTTCCCTGTCCTTATCTTGCCCCATGAGCCTTTTGTTATATTTTCTCTTCCCTGTCCAGCTGAGGAGGGGAGTGACAGAGTGGCTTTGGTGGGCACCTGGTGTCCAGCCAGGGCCAACCCACCACACCCATGAGAGTGGGATACATACCTGCTATGGCTCTACACATAACAAACAGTAGCATTTGAAAATAATAACAGTGAAGTAAAAAACACAACCATCAAATATTCTGTTGTTAAAAGATACAGGTTCGTGATGAAATGTATTCTCTAGCTCTGGTCTAAGTGTTACAGCATCGCTCTTTGAAAAAAAAGGAACTGGAAGAAACTGAAAAAGTGACACATGCCACTTGCCTCACTGAATGTTATTTTAATACTAATGTGGAAATTTTGCTTTGTGCGCAAACACTTTTCTTTAGGGTGGATAAAAAAAGCGCTCAAAGAATTCTGTATCTATTTCACTGGTGATGACAAGTATGTTAATTGCTTGCAGATAACATCTGCTCTAGTGAAATCAAGATACAGACTCTCACTGGACTGCTAGTGCTACACTTTGCACTTTGTCTAGGAGGTCTACTGCTCTTGCTGAAGTTTGAAGGGAGCTGAAGCGCCTTTGAATTTTTTGAGAATCTTCCAGTAACTGAAACCAAATCTGCCAGGAGTCCTGGGTCATCGCAATGTCTCTCTTTGAGCACAGGACTTACCTTTGAAGCTCAGAGACTTTCACTGACCATGACGCCGAAGTGTACTCTGGCTGAAACAAGTTCATGGTGATCTGCCAACAACCCTGCATGAGAGAGCCTCTGATTTCTTTCTGTTTACAGTAGAAGGTGAAGGGCCTCTCCTGCTAGAAAAGTGTGAGCCTGGTAAATATAATGTCAGATCTAAGGAGCCCTTATCCTCTACAGACCACATTTACAATTTTACAGTGTGTGTATGCAGACCCTGCCATGAAGTTACTTACCAGATGTGCCTATTGAGTCTGTCAATCAGGGTGTTGAAGAAGCAGCTCCAGACTGTTACCATTCCCTACTTCCCACTGTGCATTTGCATATGTGTTCTTTAATAAACTTGTAGCTTCCCTAAAATACTTGAATCTAATTAGCTCTCCAACATGACGAAAAATTCCTGCCAATCTGTTACTGCAATAGCATTTATGAGGGAGCAAGGGACAAACAACTCACACTCATCCTTAAGAGCAGACCATTATTAAAATCCTGAAGACACAATGAATAGCAAGTAAGGTCAACATGCAATTGCACACTTAATAGAGCTTGTTCTGTGCCAGCTGTATTCCCACCAGGAATAAAGTTCAGCCATATACTGAGTGATGTTGCCAAGAGTTGTGCTGCCTGGGGAAAAAAAAAGGCATTTCTTGTTTTTATTGACTTGTTTTCCAAGCTCATCTCCTGTGTAGGGATAATGAACTGCACAAATATAGGATGGAAAAAAGCTACAAAGCAGCTGAGTTGCAGAACAGGAGCTTATAGTGGATTGTACATAAGATCTACTCTGTATCTATCTATGGAGATAAATCTATACCAGATTTATCACAGATCATTAAGTGAACATAAGTTAATGGTCTTTTTCTATTGTGGCAAAGGGAAGTTCTGTTACTGAGCTGCAAAAAGAAAGGTGATGCCTGTAAACCGTAGGCTTTTGTTCTTCTGCTTTGTGCACTGCTGTCAAGGCTGCAGTGGAAGTGAATGCATTCACCTCTTGGAGCCTAATTGAAGAAGGTTGTGGATTGACTAGAGAGAGCCCTGAGAAAAACAGCAAGAATGATCAGAGGTTTTTAAACATACAGAAATATTGAAGGAATTGGAGTTATATTCTTCAGAGGAGAAACAATGAGGGGAAACATGATGATGAGTCAAATACATGTAGAACAGCTATGAAGAGAGGTAATACACTGTTCTCCATGTTCAGTAAAGATAAGACAAGGGGCTGCAAGCTAAACTCACAGCAAGGGGGATTTCAGTCCAAAACAAGAGAAAACTTTCCAACAGGAACAACTGTTAAACTCTGGAACAAACTGATGTGAAAGACTGTGAAATCTTTATCACCGTCTGTTTTTAAGAAGAGGTTGAGCCTGCTCTTTCTGGTCATGCAGCTGCTCCTGCAGTGGGTTAACAGGACAGTTTGAAAGGGTTCTCAAAGGTATTGGCAGGCTTTTTTAGCATAACTTGACAAAACAAGAGCCACCTAAGGGAAATGTTTGGGGTTTTTTTATAAGGTATTCCTAAAAATTCTAACCAGCGTCAGTCTCAAGAGAAGCCGAGCAGCAGGGCCTCCCCCTCATTAAATTGCTGTAGCAACAGCAACATCATTTCTCTTTTTGACCTTGCGTCAGCCAAAGTTTTGAGGTGGTTCTGGCTACACCTTTTCCTCAAAACAAGCACACCAAGGGGATTTTTAAAATCTAAAACTAGATTTTTTTTGACTACATACTGAAACAAAGTAACTTTTTGAACAGCAAAAATTTCAATCTGCTGGGAATGACAAAATAAAAGGAAAATAAATCTCTCTCTGTCCCCTTGCCTACTGTGCCATTGCAGGGGGACAATCCTTTCCCCCAGTCTTCTCTCAGCTCAGGAATGTTTAGCAGCTTCCTGGGATGCAATAAATGACACACATTCCCTCTGCGTCCCTAGATAAAGTCAGTCTCCTTCTCTCACGGCTGAGGCAAGTCTGTGCGGCTGCCCACGGCTCCTCTGAGGGCCGGCACAGCGCCCGCTTGTGCTGCTGGCCTCCAGCCACCCCCGGGCTCCTCACGCCAGCCCTGCACACCCAGCCTTCTCCCCCGGCACGGCTCAGGTTGGTTTATCCGCAGGAAGGGCAGTCCTCCCACCTGCTGGGGCTCCCATCTGAACCCCAACAGTCCCCACCCGAACCAGGGAACAGGCACCTTTCCTCCCTGCTGGCAGGTGCAGCCTTTTCAAGCAGCACAGTACCTCATGTACGGCAAATGAATGAAACAGCTCCCACCCGTCACAGCAGGATAAGCCTCCTGGCATCACATCAACGAGAAAAGGCTTTCTGCTATATTTTACCCCTTGCTTTGTTTTCAGACCATTTTTCTTTTGGGTTTTCTCTGTTTCCCTGGACTGCTCTGCTCTCAAAAGGAGCACAATAATCCCAAATTTGCCAAATATTGCAGAACAGGGATTGTGGAGAAGTGGGATAACAACTGAATCAGTATTTTGGTCCAGCGAGAAACTTTGCATTAAGTCAGTCATGTGGTGTGACAACATTCCCTTAGCTGCAGAAACCCTCCACTTCTGCTCTGTAAGCACTGTTTAAAAGCCTTCTCATGAACAAATGAAGACCTCAGGTCTCAACAGAATCTCAGATGCAGTTGGAAATTAAAAACCAAACCAAAACAAAACAAATTAAGGGTCAAATTGAAATAAAATGAAGGTCAATAGATTAATCAGAGAGAGATTTCAGAGCTGGTTATACAGTTTATCAGATCGTCAACAAGGTTTGTCAGCACAGATCACTGAATTCAATAAAACTCTGGGGTTTTTTCAGACAAGGGCAGTATCAATCATTTCTCGCTTTAGAATGCAGCTCTGGAATTTCATAGCTGGTTTTGGTACAAGACGTATTTCACTGCTAACTCTGTAATAGCTTAATAACATGAAAATTTCTGGTCTTTACACAGAGGAATGAAGGGTTTCGTTTTTTTCATTCATTATAATGTAGTAGAGCTTCATTTTATTTCATGTATTTTAACATAGTTTTGTAAAATGAATGACTAAAATTAGGCTTTTCAGTTTATAGAAAATAATCTACTTGATTTTGCAGAACTGCTTACTGCAATACCTACCAAGGGAACTTGCCATCTGTTGGATGCAGAACATTTACTTGCCTAAAATTCTGGCCACTTAGAGCCTAAGTCAAGGTACCCCCTTCCAAAAATCTTGTAAAAGCTGTTGTAGGTTCCTTGTTTACCAAAAATGTCTTTCTAGTTCACTCGATCTATTTTTTTTTTCCTCAACTCTGTTCGAATACAACTAGCTGCAATCAGATGTTGAAACTACTTTCTCCAATACTGAGTTTCAATTTCTGTAGCTTCAACGAAATGTTTATTCTTCAGGTTGTAAAAATAAACATATTCTTCTTAAAGCTTTTAGTTCCCTGACTCCCTCTCTCCCTCCACAACTTTTAAAAATAGGAAAGGTTCTGTAACTTGATAGATTTACCTATATACAGAAAGGCTACTGTTATCTACTCCCCAGCACTGGAAAACTTGGAATGTAAAAAAACACTTATATTTTTGTACAGCTAACCATAGTCTTCCTAACCCTTTTTTTATATTGAATGCTTACATTCTATTGAAACAGCGAAACACAATTATATAATTGACATCTGTGTTATTTTAAACTGATACTCACACGCACATGCCTTGATGCCAGTGTAGCCATTACTAACGTCAAAGGGAAGAAAGAATAATAACTGTCATGTTGTAAACAAGCCATAAAATGGCAATATACTTAGTAAAGTTATACTGAAAAAGAACATGCTGTTTTCCATTGAAACACTGTAAATCCCCAAACCATTCCATCACTTTCAATTAAGTCCTTCCAGTTGCTTCTTTGTGACAGTCTTGTAAGATTGGCAGAACTGTCTTCTTTTTTTATTTTGTTTGGTGGTGGTGGTGGTGGGGGCATTGGGTTTTTTTTTTCCTTCTCTCCTCATCCCTACCTAGATACTGTAGACATCTCTCACATATACAGCTTATTGACTATCATGACACTAGTCTCTTAATTGGGAAATAACAAAGCCTGTATTTCAGCAGCACCATTTTGTGAATTATTCTGCTCTAAGATGCCTGTTATTACAGACTAAAATAAATGCAAAAGCATCCATAGCTGGGGAGTCCTCAGCTGAGAGAAGATCCATAATACACTCTACCATAAGATTAATTGCTCTAATGAGTCAGCAGGCACAGTTAATTTCTGAGGTTGCCTTGCTCTAACAATTTACCCAGAGAAATAACCTTTGAAGAATTTCTCAGCAATCCTTTTGCCAATGTTATCTGTTCACACCTACTGGAACTCAAAACTAAAGAGCTGGGGGCAAATTACACTTGTTAAAACAGCCAGGAAAGTTAATGCCAAAACCAGAAAGGAAGGGTAGGAGGGAGGGAAGGAGGGAAATAAGGAGCAAACATTCTTTTGGGTAAAACTCCTGCAGACTAAATGTTCATAAACTGACCCTTGTGGTATCTGCTTAGAAGGCTGAAAGCAAGACGAATAAAAACATATCAAAGTTACAGAGCCTTCTCAGAGATTTTAATGTGCACCCACCTTTGTGATAGAGGGTGAAAGCACTTTGATTTTAAAGCTGTGGGATTTAAGAATGCTCAAGTCTACACCTTGAAGAACCATTTGAAAGGTGATGAATGCACTGGAATTATATTTCCCCTTTCTCAATTGCCTGACAATATGCCTCCTTTTTAAGGAAAATTGCATATTTTCATTGTCAGTTGCTCACTGATAAACAGCTTTACAGGTTGTGACGAAACAATTTGGCAATCATTTTCTCCAAGTCACACAAAGAAAAGAAAAATGCACTATTCCCAGCTCATTTATGCTTTCAACCATTCCATCTTGCCAAAAAGAACAGCCCTAGCCACTTGCTTCAGAAGGAAAGAGGCAAGATTTATTTTAGGTAGTGCAAAAGGTTAGAATAGAACATTACAAGAAATCAAAGGGTACTGTGGAGCAGAGGAAGAGAAATTGGGGCCTGTTGAAAAGATGAAAGACCAAAAAGGACACACTAGAAAGAAAAGAGGGAAACTTGTGTCCTATAGCTGTTGTCAGGAAGAGCAAAGCTGTCCTACTAACTATACCTCATCTGTTTTACAGTTGGTATTCCAGACACCCATATGAGAAGATCTTGAGGACTTGGAAGAATATTTGGTGTTTCTTTGAGCAGAGGTATAGAATCCATCCCCTGTTAAAAGTAACCACCATCAGGAAATGGAAAACATAAACGGAAATGCTCCTGACCTGCCTAAAAAGTAGCCCACTCAGGAGAGGTTTGGGGAGTAAGTAGGGAGCTAAAAAGAACAGCAAAGGGAACTGATTCAACATAAACAGGATCTTTGAACTCTGCAAATAAAAGAACAAAACAAGAATAGTCAAAGTTAAAATTATTAACAAAGTTCCTCAGTGAAGTGTTGGGGATGGCTTTAAGTAATACTTGAATTTATGATCACAAAAATTTTTTTTCCACAAAAAAGTGAGTATCTTAATGGAACTTGCTGATGAAAAATGGGAGACAATGTCTGGTCATAAGCTGGTTACAATTTATAACAGAAGAATTAAACCTTTCAACATTAGATAAAGAACTATGGACTAAAGTGAACTACTTATCAAATGGATGAATGCTTGACATATATATATACATACATATGCCTACTTGGCCTCAACACCATATTACAACTGCTCTGCTGAAAGTTTTCACGTACCAATAGGCACGTAAGCCTGCAAGGGAGCTCCAGGAAAGTCCCATATAGAATCATATGGGTATCATCTTGTACACGACCATTACCAAACTCCATCTAGTTCACTTGAAATTGCTTCTTTGTTTCAACACCACTATTTTTACCAGACAGTTCCTCCAGAGCTGTGAATGTCATGCTTAGAAATATACTTTAAGTCTTAGCCTAACATCTTTCTTGATCAATTTATATTCCATTTGTCCTTGGGCCCATAGTGGGTTCCGAGGAAAAAAAGTATAGAAGTTACATGAAGCTCTCTCCCTGGCTGCATGGAGCATCTGGGGATGGCTCCCAGCTGAGCCTCAGCCGAGCCACTGGTCAAATTTGTGTCATCATCTGTAATACAATGCCTGAAGTATTTCACAGCTGGTTTGAAAAATCACACTAATTTTTTTGGATGTGCAAGCTATAATCATCTGGCAAAATTTTCCAAGGGCTTTAAAAAATCATGGTTATTTGTTCTAGAAACTAAGATGTTGTCCCAGTAGCAAACTAAACAGAATTTCTTCTACCACCTGATATACAGCAAAATGTAGATGCAATGCTGAGAGTTAATAAGTGCATCTAAGCAGACCTGCATGTCTTTATTTCAGAACTACTGCAGTTCGCCTCGCAGCATGTTTTCAAATGTGCTCACACTATTTTATAACAACTGTCACCTTCGCTAAAATGAGTACGATAAACCTGTTCTGCTAAATGCAGAGGAGGGTTTGTAAATGTTTTAGACTTCCTCTGACTCTTCCACCCTTTTGATCTGTGGATGTAGTCAATGAAGACCACTTACCTCTAAAGGGAGCATTCAATTATTTGTTTTTTTCCCCAGCTATTTGAATCTCCTTGATTCAGGGTGTTTATTAAGGAAACACACTAACCAATGAGTGTTAGCATTCACTGCAAACTGTATACTTCAGCCAATATATTTTAAACTAGATTCTTTTAATGATACTCTAAATAAGGTATTTGCTTTCAGATGATCTGGGCATAAGCAGCTTCATGATCATCCTCTTTTATGTATGTAAGTTTAATTGTTCAGTACCAGAGATGAAACAAGAAACCTTCATATGAGCTGGAAACAAATGTCAAATCTCCTGCTTCCCAAACTTGAGCTTTAGGCACAGCACTATTTCTCTCTTCATATACATGATGAGTAACTTCCTGCCTTTATAGAGTTCAATTCCAAAGCTTCCATGGTTTCCAAAACCCCTTAGATTCACTGTTTCATATGCAGTACAGGGCAAACACAGGAGACGAGGAGCTCATCATGACTGCTGTTCAGTTACTAGGCTTCTTAAGCTCTTAGGAAAATATTTAATGGACATTTCTTTCTGGATGATGCTGTACTAACAGGGATTCAGTCAGAAAAGGGATGAAATAAGTATGTGTAGACACGCTTACATGCACAAATCTGTACTGCCAGTGGCTTTAGCTGATCACATACACTAACTCTAACACTGAATATTAACTTTGGAGAAAAATTAAAGAAGAGTAATAGGGCTGGGGAGAAGGTCTCCCAGTGACCATCCAAGAAGAGGAACAGGAATTCCCCAGACAAGCACCCTTCCTGGACATCCTCTTCCATGCAGCATGTGATCCTCCCCCCAGTACTTTTGCCATAGTAACTCAAAGTTCCCATATAGCTTTTCATCAGGAGCCACTCCATTTCCCTATTCCTGCTTCCTATGTAACCAGCATCAACTGGAGCATGCTCTGAAAGCCACTGCCACAACAGCTTAGGTTACAGGTTCCAGAGCTACTAGTGAAAGACAGGCTTGAGAATTGCAATGCAAAGTCTGTAGCATTGCCCAATTTAAGGCATTTGAGACACTATGCAACATAGCTGTACTTCATTAGGCTTGCCTACCGGGATAGTGGACTGCAACAAGATGGTAAACTCCCTAATTTCTTGACCCTTACCTGCCATTCACACTAAAAGCTCTTGTTTGCCTTTTTGATTGTTCATATTTTAAATAAAGTTACTTCTGCACAATATAAGCAATGTAATGAAGCACATATCACAACAGCAAACATCAATCACTTGCCACAAATGATGCATGGAAAACAATTACGATTGAACCTTGCAGGAAGAAAGTTGTTCATACAAACTTCTCAGGGAATACAAATAATGAAGCCATTCTTAAAAATGAACTTAAGTTCAAGAACATTTTGTGAACAGGAAGAAAAAGAGGCTTAGTTCTTTCGATACTTTATACGCAACAAGTAATTTAACCACATGTACTTCAAAGACAGTGGTTTGGAAATGTTATTTTATACAGTGTGGAATCTATCGCCAAAACCTCATTCAACTTAAGTGCTGTAGCTCATAAACAGCTTTTTTCAGGAACACAAATGAACATACCATGCTCTTAAAGTGTTATTGTGTGTGGCTGTCCGTAATAGAGATCCGTGATGCAATCTTCTAAAAAAACACTACTGAAGTTCTGAAGTGTCTGAATTTTGTACTTTTACTCAGATAACAAAGTGCCCAAGAACACCAAAACTTACTATAAATTTCCTCTCAACAATGTCTACATTACCAAAATAAGAAACTACAATTCTCTGCTAATATTGAGCCATTCACAAGACAACAGGTGACAGTGTAGAACAGAATGATTTAACTTGTCAGCTTATTCTATAACCATACTGTTTCTTGAACTGTCCATGTCATATGATATGGTGGCAAAGCATTTGACTCAATAACTGGCAGCAACATTGCTCACATAATTAGTGGAGTGTCCCTAATAATGACTTAGTGTTCCCAGCACAGAAAAAAAAGCCAAGAGGAGTTTTAAAAGATGCTATAGCAACCACATTACTATAGGAATAGTCATGATGAAAATCTTGCAATAGATGTGAATCTTTCATAAATGCTGAATGGGATTCAGTACTGAAGTACAAGTACCTGAAAAGTACCTGCTTTTAAAAATGGCTTCATAGCATTGCCAAGTCAAAACTGTGTCATCCTTTAGGTGTAAGTTAATCGATGTAAAATATTACTTGATACACCAAATCTCCAGGAGAATAAATGCTTTGCAGGATGGAGGACACTGAAAATGGGGGGTACCTGTAACTGATGGACACTGCATTGTTAAAGGAATAACAATCAAATCTCTGCCCTGTGTGTTTGCAGTAGGTCGTACATGTGCTAGGCTGCTAGTATGTTCCACTTTCCTTCCACTGCTTACTGTGTTCACTGAAACATAAAGTGGAAAAAAAGAAGCATTTTATGGAGTTGGCTCAGAAAACTACACCTCCCCCAGCACCTAGATCCTGGTAAGTGGCACCCATATGATACATTGCTGTGTTCTTCTCATACATCTTTAACCTCACTGCAGACTTCCTCCTTAATCCATCTGTCATTCACAAGCAGAACTGTATTGTTTGTACAACCAGTATGAGGAAGCTAAGCAGCAGGAGCAAGGGAAGGTTGTAGACAAAAGATATAATTTGAAACAGAATACAAGATGCAGAATAGCTCTATTGTTATTGTTACAATAAAGTTCCTTATTCAGTGTTAGATGAAAGCTACTGACCATTTTTCACAACAGATTTATTCCAATATAAGAGCATTCTGAACAGCTCCAACCTCCACTTGCATAAAACAAACCAGTCTATAAAGCTAGCTCCTTGTTTAAGCTCCATTTTTTAATTTTCTTCCTTAAATGCTATTTCAGTTTCAGTCTGTGACAGGTAGAAGTCTGTTATAGACCACTAACTTTTTCCACAGCAGATGCGTAATAACTTTAGAGGTGTTTTGTGTAGTCCAGCAGAAATAGAAACCAGCAAAAACTTAAAAGACTATTTCTGGCTTATATTATCACTAGATGCTAAAGTCCACTTCTAGCCATTGGTAAGTCATATTACATTGCACCAAGAGGGTTCTATAATCACTCACACAGTATAAAGCATCTGTTTTGAAAGCAATGAAGCACAAAGCTACCCAAATTTTTTTGAAAATTCTAAGCCATTCATTCCTGAAGTGACTTTTTAAAGCAAAATTTTAAAATTTGTTTTTCTTATACCAAATACATAATGGTGTGATCTGGGAGGCTGTAAAGCTTTGACTAGCATTCTTTGGGAACATTTGGATATTTTCTTGATGTGTTGCCTCTTATCTCTGCTTCTAGTTTATCAAGACTCAGATCAGGTAACCTCAGGCTGTGCAGTTCAAATATTCTTACATGCTGCTGGAGTCCTCAATTTGGTGGAAGTTACCACAGCTTGAGAAATGCTGCTCAGTTTCAGTTTCAGTTTCATAGTTTCTGGTTTGTGATTGCTTGTTTATTTATTGTTTCCAGAAGGAAAACTGAGAGGCCAGTACATGGGTATGGAGGGGGTTAAAATGGATGTAAAATGAACATCTAAAGTGAGATGAACAGCAAAGTTATTCTTTCAACATGAACCGCATCCATTCCCATCTCATAGGGATACAGTAGAACTGGAAGGGATGACCTAGGTCATTGCTTTCTCAGGAACCCATAACATATAATCTAATTCATAAAGTCACAACATTTCATCAGAAATTGATTAGTAGGTTGGCGCCTTTCCACACCATCAGAAAGAACAATGTGAGAAAATAAAGTGTGCATACTTCAATAAAACATGAGCCACATGGGAAATGATTTCCTAAAATTAAGCTCAGGATTAGGAGTGCTGAATAAAAAGGTTAACATCCAAAAGAGGTAAATGACCAGGAAAGCACTTAAGACATCAAAGAACTGAAAATCACCAGAACCTTTTATCATCCATGGTTTTGGTGTAGTTAGTTATGTGTCTGTACAAGGGATTACCACAGCCCGATTACGTAGTTCTACAAGGAGACACCAGTGAATGGATGACACATAAGAAAACAAAACAAATTTTTAAGTACTGACCAACCAAACGTTGGTCTCCATCCAGCTGTGTGGAGATCATTAATATTTATGATGCCAAACCTAACCTCTGACCATTTAGTCAACTAAAAGGGATAACAATGAAATACAGGGAGGGCAATAGCTCAACTTTTGATTCACAAGTTCATTGTGGAAACTGCTAAATGTAAGAAAAGAATCTGTGGAGTAATGTGGACAGATTAAAAACAATTTATGATTCAATCCCATAGTCACAGTTACGGAAAGTTCAGGATTGTAAACAGCTTCTATAAATGCCTATGCCCTCTGTCATACTGTCCTCCAAACCAAAGCCACCATGGTTAAGGGTGAGTTACTCCCACCCCCCAAAACACTGAAGGGTGCTGAGCTACTGCCATTCCTGGTCCTTACTAGGAGCTGGTAATGGATCATGGCTTGCTCTTTTTTACATGCTTATGCAGACCATTGTTGTCAAATTATATATATATATTTGTCCAACATGTGGCTTTTGGTGTGTTCAAATCCCACTCCAGCTACCTGCGAGGGGGATGTCTTTCACAAAAACTAAATGCGTTGTTTACAGCCAAGATAAATAGCAACCTAATTGCTTGAGAGTGCCTTTGCTTCCTGGCCAGGAGATGTCCCAGGGGACACCGCTATCTCCAAAGCTGAAGTGCTGTAGTTGCTTGGGAAATAAATGTTAAAAATTGAGAGCTTGGTTAAGAGTTGAACTTGTGAAAGACAAGAAACTTATTGTACGAACATTTGAAGATGAATAGACTCCTCAAGGGGAAAAGACACGCCTAAGTAAAAGGTTGTCCTGAAAGCAAGATCATAGGACCTTGCCAATATGAGGACTGGTTTGCAGCTAAAATGGCTGTGTGGGCATCCTGACATTTTGTTGTATGGATGTTACACAGTGAGTCTCCTGGGTTTGTACTGACTGTGTCAGGGTGTCATGAGGGCCAGTGGCTCCTTGGGGTCAGGCATTGAGAGCCATGGGGGTTCCCCAAACTGGGAGTTGGATGGGCAGGGCCCTGGTGGCAAGGCCCTGCCTGGCTGCCCCCTGCCAGGGAGCAGGGCAGCTGGGGGGCAGCAGGGGCAGCCCCAGCCCCAGACATTGGGCACCTCCCTGGGGACGGGCTGAGGATGGGCTGGGAAACAGGCTTGTGGGTGAGCCCGGCTCAGTGGGGCCCATGGCTGTGCAGGGCAGGGCTGTGGGGAACTGGAGACCAGCCCTGCTGCAGTGTCGCTGGGTAGGGACTGATGGCCTGGAGGGCTGAAATGGGGTCCTGGGCTGTGGGCAGGGTGGGGGGAGCCCTGGGCAACTGAAATGTGGTCCTGGGTGATGGGCTGGCTTGGGGCAGCGCTGGGCAGGGTCAGCAAGGCCTGTGGATGCCTCCATGGTACCATAGCTATCATCTACTGGTAGCTATAATCTTTAATTTTATCTGACTTTGTCTAAATTTATTGTATTTTTATTTTTCAAACCAATTATTATTGTAATAAATGACACCTTTATAAAATAAGTTGGTTACCTTTATTTTAATGTTTTTCCAGTCATACGAGTGATTTCAGGGTGCCTCAGAAAATCCAAATACCTATTTCCCAAAGGACTGGTAGTCCATGGTGGCAATTCACTGCTGCTCTACCTGTTGTACTGCCCAGCTCCCACTGCATGATCAAGGCTATCAAAGAAGCAGCAGGATATTCCTTCATTAACCTGAATTTTAGAGTCAAAAGGAGAGGTAACAGACTGCAGTACGTGAATGGAAAGGGGAATGTAAGCTAAGAAGTACTGATGAGTACTCTTCATGAGTCCTGAAGAGTACTGAAGAGCACTTGGACCTAGGGAGGGCTCTGCTCTCTCAAAATGTTCTCCTAATGTCAAACAAAACTCTGCAGTGACCTCAAAAGAAGTGGGCAAAGACAGAATTCTGGAAAAAGCCATGAAGGAATGAATTGTATGAATAAATAAGAACACATGAGTCTTTCTTCATAAATCTCAAATCATTCAACAACAAATAACGGTAGCCTTGCCCTCTTTTACAAATAGGTGATAACCTACACCAAATTGATCTCATTCAGAGATACCTAATCCCCAGTGGCAATGTTAGATGCCATGCTGTTCTTTGCACGTTGCATTGTACTGTTTTTTCCTTAAAGCTTCTCCTCTTCTACAGAGGGCTCTGTAACCTGCAGATGAATGCCATTCAGCATTGAATTTTTATGAATACAATACTCTTTTGTGGTAGTTCAGTGTTCCAAGAATAGGGCATACGAACATGTAGACAACAGTGATCTATTTCTGAAGGGCAAATATACACAGAGCCAAAATATTAGAGTCTGAAGAGACTTCATAGTTTTCCAAGGCCACCCAGAAGCAAAATGAATGAGTGTTTTCAGTACACCTTCTTATGTGCACCTACAGCAATGACACTTCCATGAATGAATAGAAAATAGATCTCAGGTGCACTGTAGAAAATCCACTTCACAGTGAGAGATTACTTTCATGTATACTTTGAGATATACTACTTAAAAAGGAATTATCTTAACTTTAAACAATTTAGACTTCAAAAGTTAAGGTGCTCATTTTGGAGAACAACTGTCACAGTACAAATCTCATTTCATTAATTTATACAATAATAGATGGCTATAGACTAGAAATAAATTAATTATATTTATCTAGCAGCTACTGTCTTTTCCTGGCATGTTCTACCTGACTGAAGGTGTCATAAAATATTGCCAATAATTCTTTGGTGACTGTTGTTGTGCTGTACTATTTTCTCACAGCAATACCTTTCCTATTGTTATTTTTGACATTTTTTCCTGTGCTGTAGTAGTCTTAGCAGCTGACCTTTTAGAGCATGTTATTTTTCTTCTGACTTTCATGTGTCTTAACTATTGTATAACAAAAGCCTGGTTCACACAGCACTGAGCAACTTTCTCTGTAGAGGCTGTGGCAAGAGGTACGGGCTGACAAACTCGTCTCTGTGTCTCCTGATATTATTCATTGTAGAATCCTGGGCCAACGCTAGTCTCCATGGTCTTTTCAGTTTACATTCCTCATTCTGGAAGATGCCAAGAAACAGCAAGAAAGCATTTATTAAATTAGACAGGGAGACATTACAAAACAGGAAGGGAGCTGGATGGATGAGTATTTATCTTCAGAAGGTCCCACCGAAAAGATTTGTTCGAATTGCTGGAGATTATTCGGTTTGGTAAGCTACAGGCTTCTACCACACTTCGGTTGGCTGAGCTCCTCTTTTTACATCGCTTGTGCACTTGTGGCCTTTATGGAGGTACAAAGAACTATGTTACTTTAAGTGGGACTATACAGGTGCAATGGGGTGAACTTATTGTTTATTTGTCATCTGTGGGAAACTGTTCCCAACAAAATGAAGCTCACAGAGAGGGTGAAAGGTTTTTTGTCATTTAAGATCTTCCTTTTTTCAAACAGGTAAAAAGGTGCAACGTGTGTAACTCCATTTCCAAGTTCAGCTGAAATGAAATATCTGTTGCATTCTAAACTCAGAATGAAAGATTACTTTCTATGGGCTCTATTCAGCAAAAAGTCCAATTTTTGTGGTTTTGGCAATAGTTTCCTTGTGGGCTTCAATGGTTTAACTTTCACTGAGCTGAAGTCTCAATCAAGAGCCAGACGTTTCTCCACACCTCTCCCCTGAGAATCAGCCTGGAGGTTCTGGCAGCAGTTCCTTACTAGTATTGAAAAGATGTCATGATCCCAAAGCACATAGTTTTGCTTTATATTTACTCATATCTGCACTCTACCTTAACTCTGTCTTTACACTGGTCAAGTGTTAATGTTAGCATATATATGCTTAAACAAAAAGCAAGAAATAATCAGCTGGTTTCTTTTTTGAAGATGTATGGGTGGAAGCAAGTATCAGTAACACAGAGTGGGAAAAAAAATTAATTCCATAGATGATGTAATTATCCGCAAACTAGATTTCTAAATACAGAAAATACAGAGTTAAAGTTAAACTTCAGAAGCCCAAATACATTAGCATGTGGAAATACAGGGGACATACCAAAGCAACTGTAAGTTTACTTATTTTACAGGTTTCTACTACACTTCTTTTGGCTATATCTCCTCTTTAGATTGAGTATTTGCATACACTGTAATATAAAATGCAATTGTGACAAAGGTATCATCAGGGATTTTAGGAGCAACGTGCATCATTCTAAGCTTCTCAGTAACCCTTCCCAAGAAAAGGCAATTTTTTGTGGTTGCTTCAGATAGGAAAGAAGTACATCATTATCACTTAAAGGTTAATGGAGATGTCGAAGATCTACCCTGGTGAGCTATAGATAGACAGAAGGGGTTACAGGTGCATATTGCTATAGGTCTCATTAGAAGTTCAGAAATATGAAAGAAATGTTGGAAAAATGCTTACAGTCAAGTCAAAGGACAACAAAGAGACAAACAGTATGGAAGTAGAAACTAGAAGGAGAGCTTGCCATGAGTGGTAGGTGGATTTATGTCAGGACTAACCATTATGAATCTTTGGTTATGGATGTAGATTGGTAGATTCGGGTGAGTTAAACATCTGCCATAGTTTAAGTGATAGTCACCAAGAAATATGCACGAAAGGAAAAATTTGGGACATTCTATCCATGTGGCCATAGACACAGATTTATATATGAGGAGGAGAAGGTGGCGCAAATTAGTTTATTTCAACTCTGAAGAAGGTGGAAGCACATTTGGCAGAAGGAGATTTATCCGAGGAAGCTGCAATACAAGATAGAATACACACAGTGGTCATCATATGAGAAGGAGTAACACCTCAGGGATGCTTATAGCATCAGTTACTGGGGAATTGTATGGGATTTCCACCCACATCACCCACATATGAAAAAGGTGTAGCAGACACTGCTCTACTATAACTGTCCCCAACACAACTACAGCCTTCTCCAAAGTTCAGTAACTTTCTCTCCAACAAATATGAAAAAGTAACAATGTAACTTTCTCTAATTTCAGAATACCGTATTACTCCAGTCATACTACCAGTAAAGTTATAGATGGAGGACAAAGCAGCAGAAGCAATCCAGTGAAAGCTAAACACAAGCTTATCACATTACAGTCTAAAATTCATATGCAGTAGAAAGTGAAGTAATGAAACAACTAACTTCTAACAGGGAGCATATTTCAATACTGAATGGTCAAGTTCTGATAGAAATGACAAGGCAACAATGCTTTGAGTACATGATGTTAAAGTAAAAATAGCATTTAGCCAAATCCCCTGGCAACATGTAGGTTTTCCTTCCCTTCCCTTCCCTTCCCTTCCCTTCCCTTCCCTTCCCTTCCTTCCCTTCCCTTCCCCTTTCTCCTTCCCTCCCTTCCCTTCCCTTCCCTTCCCTTCCCTTTCTTCCCTTTCCCTTCCCTTCCCTTCCCTTCCCTTCCCTTCCCTTCCCTTCCCTTCCCTTCCCTTCCCTTCCCTTCCCTTCCCTTCCCTTCCCTTCCCTTCACCTCCCCTCTCCCTCCCTCTCCCCCTCCCCTCCCCTCCCTCCCCTCTCCCTCTCCCCTTTCCTTTCCTCTTCCTTTCCTTTCTTCCTTTCCTTTCCTTTCCTTTCCTCCTTTCCTTTCCTTTCCTTTCCTTTCCTTTCCTTTCCTTTCCTTTCCTTTCCTTTCCTTTCCTTTCCTTTCCTTTCCTTTCCCTTTCCTTTCCTTTTCCTTTCCTTTCCTTTCCTTTCCTTTCCTTTCCTTTCCTTTCCTTTCCTTCTCCTTCTCCTCTCCTCTCCTCTCCTCTCCTCTTCCTCTCCTTCCTCTCTCTCCTCTCTCCTCTCCTCTCTTCCTCTCCTCTCCTCTCCTTTCCTCTCTTCCTTTCCTCTCCTTTCCTCTTCCTTTCCTTTCCTTTCCTTTCCTTCCTTTTCCGTTCCTTCCTTTCC